>NC_133208.1:557500-792500 GCF_958299795.1 Porites lutea | reverse complement strand
GTGGATTATGCCAACACTACCAACGTTGAATTTATTTTTGACCCGAAGGTTTTATTCCATTGTTGATTAATTTTCAGCTATTTGAAAATTTTTAAGTTGATCAAGTGTAAATGACTGCCAGGGGAGTCAGCAGATTGGTTCTTTGACAACATTATGACATGATCATATCGTATGCATAGACGATACAGCATGTCATGATCATATCGTATGCATAGACGATACAGCATGTCCCGCAGAAAAACAGCATTTTGATAAATGGGCATGCGCTGAACCGTGAACCTGTCTCTTTAAAAGGACTCTATTAGTAATATTACTATTTACATTTTAATGCAGATTGTTTTAGCTTCTGTGTAAAACTCGTACGACTCTGTAGCTCCTTCTCTTCCAATTCCGGACGCCTTGAACCCTCCGAACGGCATGTTGAGGTCACGAACCAGCCAACAGTTGCACCAAACTGTTCCCGCCTGAAATTACACCAATAATAACCACGTAAGTACCTCGTCTTTATTTTATGTTAGATATTTTTACGTTCTTCTATCCTTGCTCCGCCCAGTATCTGAGAGGCCTCGCCCCTGTTGATAATCATCCCGCAACATGAACACAGAAAGTCAAACAGAAACGCGTCCGCAAGACAAGGGTGATGGGAATTTATGAGTAGAATAGTTTAAAGATTGAAGCACTTAGTACCAGTCATAGCGGCTAAAACCGGAAAAGTGGACTACCTCTGAAGGTATCTTTCTTTTCAAGTCTTTTTCAGTAGAAACAATCGATGCATTTAAAATTCAACTGCATTGTCCGATTTTCTTCTAAAAGAGTGGAAAGTGAGCGTTTTTTGAACGGGATTTGTGAATTATTTCCTTGCAATGTAGCTAAGAGTTTATTTATGAACTTGAAAACTTCTCAGCATCATCGGGACACGTTAAGATGCACAGCGCATGGCCCAGAATTGGGAAGTTGTATTTATTTCCTAAAAAACGCGGTGTACACAGTCAGTGCAGTATGCAAGCAAGCTGTCCCCTTGGGGTGGGTGTAAGGGAGGACATAGGGACTTTTGGTTGAGGGTTCTCTGACATTCACTCTTCCCAATGAGGGTAATTATGACTATAAGATAGGCCGATATCTGTAGTCGCTGTGACACGCGATCAGTGTTCTGGAGACATTCTTTGTCTTAGGTACTGCGGGGTTGGGGGTGGGGTGATTGGTTGGAAATGTAGACTTTCAGTTCAGGGTACTACTGTATTCTCTCCCCTCACAATGATAGCCTGCTTCACACCACCACCAGAGAGCCCCGGAGAGCTTTCTAGCAGGCTACGCAATTAGGGTCATATGACAATAAGTTACGTCACAATACCTGTAATCGCTGTGACACACGGTGTGTTCTGGAGACATTCTCTGTCCAAACTACTGCACATAATCCATACTGTACACCGTTGGCTCGCTTGATAACCTCAAAAGAGTGAAAAGGAGACGTTAAATCTTTACACGACTGTGACCAAGTGGTCGCTTGCAGGAGAGTAAAAAATGCGCTGTTTTTTTCCCTGACGATAAGTCACTCGAGCACCACTGAGCACTGATTTGCCTGTGACATAATTTCAAGGATTTTAATACAGAACAGTGGCTTGTTCATTGAGATGGTTACCTTTCAGAAGGGCTATACAGATTACAAAAAAAAACATGAAATTGAAAGAAACAATCAATTTGATAACAGAAGCAGGATAGCAAACTGGGATAAAAAAAATGACCCCCCCGGGGGGGGGTGGGTACTTACTTATAAGAGGCTAATGGGGATGTGCCGCTGGATGGGGTCGCATGGATTGACTATAATAGGGTCGCATTCTCAATAGAGTTACTAGAATGGGGTCGCACATTTTCGGTTTTTTGGGGGCAAGACAGTGCTTCATATTTACGGTTAGCAAACATACCAGAATGCTTGTACTGTAGGTGAAAATTAAAGTGTTTTTCATTCAGTTAAAAAATGGGTAAATTCATAAAAATAGAAAGTGACTAAATTGAGATCGCAAAAATTAGATATTTGCCCAAAAGTGACTAAGATGAGATCTATCATTGGCCACAAAATAGACTATAATGGGGTAGGGGCTCTGAGAGGCCAGCGGTACATACTTAACAAAAATTTACCCAAGTACCCCCCCCCCCCCCCCCCCAGAAAAACGCAAGAGTAAAAAGGAAGAAAGGGGATTGGGGATAGGGAGGTTCCCTCTCTCTTTTTCTTCATGGCATTTATCCACCCACTGCTCCGCCCTCTTTGATTTTATGCGATTGCCCAGGCTAATTTTGAAGCAGAAATAAATTATGTATGATGGTTCTACAAAAGAAAGAAAACACATTGGAAAGTCCCGCCCAAAAAATAAAAGAACAATCAAAGATAGGAGCAGAAACAAGTCATTTCCACAACGATAAAGCACAAACCTCTTCTTCAGTTTCAAATGGTACAATTGCAACCACCGGTCCTATGGACAAAAATTGATGTAAAGAATAATTAAGTCGGCCTTCATATTAATTATCCAAAATAAAGTGACAAAGGGGGACATTAGTAATCACTGACCAAATATTTCCTCCTGCATACAGCGAGTGCTATCAGTTAAACCAGTGATCACTGTGGGTCGCATGAAGTATCCCTGCAATATTACACAATGACAAAATCAGTGCAATTCAGAGGCAATGACATCAAGCTAATTAAATATATCTGCTCAGCTGATACTGTGTGACAATTTCAACCTTAGGAATGATTGATTGAAGAAATATTTGTGGACTATTTACTAGTACTCAATGAACTATACCTCTGTATGCGGGCTGGGAAGACTTAATGGTGGGTCCTTTCCTTCACCGCAAACAATTTCCCCACCTTCATTCACTGCAAGTTTTACATATCCAAGCACCTGTAAAATATAACAACAAAACTTGTTCAATACACCACAGTTCCTCTTCAAAATCTACCAAGGAGTGGAGCAGTTCAAAGAAGTATTAATTATGTCCAAGAATTTCCTCTGGGGATTGAAAAGGTTATTTAAACTCTACGCATTTTGCAGAAATTACCATAGGCAATTTTAAGTGTGGTTGACCTAGATGGTCCTAGATGAAGCATACTCAGAAACTGTATGAAAAATACACTCAACTGATACTCTTCTTAAAATGGTGCACCACTGAGTTTTAGAACTATTAAGAAAACTAGTAGCCTGTTCCAGGTGTTCATTATTGATGGGGCAGTGCAGGAAAAAACGGTGATGGGGTGGGGTAGGGGGTGAGAGTGTTGCCTCCTCTCCCCCTCTGCCCCTGTCCTCCTCCTTATTTTTTTCCCACTCTCTGACCTCACGCTGCCTTCCACTATCTGAATGCCTAGAACAGGCTAGAAAATTAAGAACATAAGAAAAATACAATATTCTATTTTGTTACCTGCAAAAATGTTTCTGAGGAAGATTGAATCATCTGTGATCTTGTGTTAAACTGCTGACGGTCACAGTTTGACAGATTACTTGAGATTATTATGTACAATGTTAGGTTTGCATTTATGTACAAATTAAAAATACCTTAGCTAAGTGTTCTTTGCTTATCAGTGCCCCAAGATTTGTGCCTGGATCTTTTGGAGAGCCAACTTGAAGCTGTCTGAAGAAAAACGAGTTTAAGCACTCACTAGTAGTAAGGAATTATTCGTTGATGCATAGTTTGAGCTTTAAAAAGGAAACTCTACACAATATTAAACAAGTGTGTACACACATTTCATTTTTTTTAGTTCTATAGCTTAAGTGCTTGATCAATTTGTTGGGTGAAATGGTCTGGTATGACTTAGCCTGTGCCAGGCTCTCAGATAGTATAGTGGGGACGTATTAAACGAGCAAAGCGAAAATAAGATGTGGGCGACTTGGGAAAGGGGGCGGTGGCGGCGGGAAAAATGGCGCACGTTTTTCTCATTTCTTTTTACTGAACGACTTTTCACCACTATCTCGGAGCCTGGAACAGGCTAGGTATGACTTGGAAGATTTATTATTATCGGTAGTTTTTGTGTCTTTTTCTAAATCACTGATACTCATTCAAACTTTTTAGCTTGTATGTTTTGTCTTCCCAATTCAGACCATGTGATGTTCTCCAGGGAATTTGGCATAGATATATATGTGGATACAAGTGCATAGGGTGACATTTGAAAGGAACAGTTCTATGGGGTGACATATCACATGGTCTGAAATGGGAAACCAAAACATACAAGCTAAAAAGGTCTGTTTTATTATACTAGGATCTGTGGTTCATCACACAGTTTCTCTGTGTATAGAAAGTTTACTATTATTTTCAACGAACTTTAAGTGTTAAATTTTATTACTTGGGGTGGATCCAGAAAATTCAGAAACAGTTGGCCAGGACACTAGATACTTTTTTATTTTACTGATGTTCTAATAATAGAACATATCACAGAAAAAGGGGGGAGCATAATACCATCGGCTCCACCCCTAAATCCACTCATGATTACCTTGTTTTCTCGACAAATTTTTCCAGAAATTTGTCAAAAATTCCTTTTTGAACAAAAACTCTGCTAGTACAAAGGCAAATCTCTCCTTGATTGGCAAAACTGGACCTGCAATAAGAGCACAAATAATTGCTGAAGACTTAGTACCAAGACTTACAGTGTGGTAAAAAACTCTAATGCTAGTTTTCAAACCACAGTAGGCCATCAAACCTGATAGTTGTTGCTAAACACTTTTCTAGGTCAGCATCATCAAAAACAATGGCAGCATTTTTCCCTCCAAGCTGGAATGCAAAGTAAAATAAAGAAAAGGGCTTTGAATAATCAATATGTGCATAGTATGATGATCTAGGATATTTTATGCATTTTTTAATTATTATTTCCATTTTTATACACAAGAAAGGTAAATAACCAATAATATTTTAAATTAATACCGCCTTAACAATGTGAAGTCAACCCTCTCTTGACCTTTCCACTCCCATCTTGGGAATGAATGATTGGCCAGTGTCTTATAAGGTGGCTCTAACTTTTGAGACAAAACCCTTTGGCGTGAAAACTTTGGCATTTCACGCACATGGTGCTATTTGTTTTTTAGCATTCTAGAAAATATAATTTGGCAAAGTTGTTGAATTTTGACTTTTCCCATCATTGTGAGTAAAAGGGTTAACCATTACCTCCCTAAAATCAACACCAGGCTGGGCAGCCTGGGTTGGCCCCTGCATGCATTTCATAGACCTTTCTTAGAGAACCTCAGAGCTGTCGTCAAAGGTGCTCCTCTTACCTGTGGGGGAAGGGGGCATGGGGAACCCATAGAAAAGAGACATGGACACTCCTCTTCTCCTTTTGAGGCATTAATTCTGGATTTTTGCTTTCAGTTAATATGTTCCAGGCAAGACATCATTATTTTTAGATCTTGATTATAATGGGGTTGCAAGTGAAGAAATAATTACTATAGAAATGGTAATTCTCTTAGTATTGTCAGTAGTATCTCTTAGGGGATCAAAACAGCCTGAGCCATGCCCTAATTAGTCTCATCTAGGGTATTAATTCAAAATTGAAGGAGCATCCTTGTCTCTTGTTATGGGAGTCACTCTCCTCCCCCCCCCCCCTCGGTAAATTATCTTAGGTAGACAGAGATTACTCTGTCAGTACTTACCTCCAATGAAAGCTTTTTGTAGAATGGAGCACTCATTTGTGTAATTGTCTGACCAGTGGCTGTGGAACCAGTGAATGAGATGACTGGAATATCGGGGTGCTTCACAATTGCAGCTCCAGCCTTAGGTCCTGTTCCAAACACAAGGTTACATACTCCAGGGGGGAGTCCTGTTTTCAAACACACAATAAGTAAATATGCAATATATATCATCAGGGCTGTCAATAAGGGCTGGTAGCCGGCCAAAACCGCCGGCTAGTTAGCTATCCTTAACTGGCTACTTTCATCTCCTTCTACCATAACTGCTAACAAAAAATAAGCACCTTTGAATAAAATTATCACACATATGTTTTCCAGTTTTGAATGTCATTGAACGCATATTTAAAAGGTTTTAGATCTGTGAAACGTTCAAGGCATGTTATGATGTGGAATGCCTGGGAAATTTTGATGGCATTGTTCTCAGTCTTGCGTGTATTCTGACGAAACAATATCCTGTCCACAGTGGAAAATACCACTTGAAAACCCCTGGAAACACCATTTCCAAGACTCTTAATCTCAAAATGTCCCTAGATGCATCGGCCCTCAAGAACTTGTGCCTTTGGTGCAAGTTCCAAAGCCGCCTACTATTCATTATTAGCCTGCTACTTAAAATCTTTTTGACAGCCCTCTATTATATTAACCAAACATGAGGTCAAGATGGCTGGGTGCTGAACAAGTTTATTTTTATTTATTTATTTTTTATACACAAGACAAAGTTGAGGTCCATAAAGGTGGCCTTAAAACACCAATGAATACAGAAGCAATTAAATGCCCACCTGCTTCATTCATTAGCTTAGCCATCATCCATGCAGTAACAGATGTCATCTCACTTGGTTTACACACAACAGTATTGCCAGCGGCAATAGCAGGGGCAATCTTAAATGTTAAGAGGTACAAGGGCAGGTTCCATGGGGAGATGAGACCAGCCACACCTATTGGACACCTGACACAGTAGTTTACAGCACCCACCTTGTTTAAAACATTGGAGCTGCAAGAAAAATTTGTAATATTATTTAATCTGAAGGTATGGCAAATAGTAAAAAAATCAGAGACTTGCCATGATGGAGAGACTCTTGGTTTCCTTTTCCAGGGTTGTAATGAAGATAAGCTTATTCATGGTCACCAGACGGTGAGTGTAGTTTTTAAACTCACTGTGATAAATAAGCTGGCAAGTGAAAAGGAGCACTATAATATTTTAACAAATCAGGAACCATCATGTTTTAACAGAACTTTTGCAACAGAGTCTGTCACCCCCATATTGGTGTTGTCACCACTAGCCTACAAGTCATGTAGCCACACCCTGCGTCTACACGTAGGCTACTCAGTACCACATGCAATGCTACTCCAGCCAAGCAGACAGTCAGTAAAACTAGGATTTTTCTAGTCTTTTCAAGACATGCAGTAGTGGAGTGTAGAATTAAAGGCAGAGAGTGGAAAAAATAGCCCTCTAGCTGCTTTTCCTCCTCACTTTTCTTTGCCCCTGGAACAGGTGAGGTCAACCCTGACCAATGGAGTCCTCATAATTATGCACTACAGTGACACCGTTCAAGCAGACATCGGCACAGGACTCTGGTTGGAAATGTTAACTTAGCATAGTCTTTTGCAACAGTTTAGCTCAAAAAGGGTACAGGAAGAAAACTTTGGCCCTTTTTTCACCGCACTATGCTTATCTTTGTACATACTTACTGGTTCATTGATGAAGCATTTATTATTGTTGAAGCAAAGAATCTTAAGTTAAGGCAGGCACGTGGAATATCCACTGTTTTAGCAAGTAACACTGGTTTGCCCTGATCTCTGGACTCAGCCTCTGCAAATTCATCTAACTTTGATTCAATAAGGTCTGCAATCTTCCTCATGATTTTTGCCCGTAACTCTGGAGGGGTTTTCGACCAGCTGATAAGAGAAAGATGGGCTTCATATTAAATGAGACTGGTAAAAATCAACTGATATGATTTCAAACCAGTCAAATATTATCTCCACAATAATTGTCACCATTTTCGTTGTCCATATTAACACTCCCCCCCTCCCCACCCAAAAAAAAATGTTTACCGACAAAATACCAAGAACCACATCTACTGGGTAACTTAGACACCCGACAAAAATTGTTTTTCTCACAATACGTTGTACAGGGGGCCATTCCATTTAATATCCACACCCCCCTATGGATCAGATTTTCTGAGGGGGGTCTTAAAAGTTATTTCTTAGGGGGTGGCTGTGTCGGCATCTTATGATCTTTTAAGTACTTCCTAGGGGTATGAGAAAAACTCCCATCTTTCTGAAGGGGTTAAGAAAAAATTGTTTATTTCTAAGGGGGTGGGACTGTGACGATGCATTTGATCTTTTTCTTTTCTTGGGGGGTCAGCTTACCTCATCCTTATGGGGGTGGGGTGTGGCTATTAAATGGAAAGGCCCCTGTCAGAGTGGTGCCAATAGTGACCTGAAACTGAGAGCACTCACACTTTTAAGAGGGTTCCCAATATGATTCTTTAAACCCGTCATCCAAACCTCAGTTGTCGTGGTAATATTAGCGCTAATCATAAAAAGGACTGCAGAAGTGACCCCCAAAGGGGGAGGTAAGGGGGTGTGTACTTGACACGAACAAGAAACAAAATAAAAAACCTCGTTTTCTTTTCCCTGACAACCCATTTTTCATAGGCTGTACTGTTAATGTAATATTGTAGAAGCCTCGAAATGTACTTGAGATGAGCTTTCGAAGCAAAGGATCGAACAAACAGATGAAACACAGCTGATAACTGGAGCTAATGGCGTAGCTTAATTTGGTAAGATTTGTAGCAATCAAATTAAAATGTGAACAAGTGTTTTCAATCATTTTGAGACTGAGTTGCCTTCATAAGACGCTCTTACGCGAGAACGGAAAAAAAACTAGAAAAGATTCTGTGCTCTACCTTTCAAAAGCATCACGCGCGGCCTTGACAGCCATATCCACTTCTTCTTGATCGCTGTCGGGGACCTTGCAATACACTTTCCCCGTTGATGGATCATAGCTGTCGATATGGTTTTTGCAAGGAACGAACTGTCCGTTAATAAAGTTTTCAAGCATTAACATGTCTGCCGCCATTTCTGTAGGTTAAAATATTATTCTTCGTGTTCGTGATTACGCAAATCTCACTTAAAATTTCCCCTCCCTCCCTCCCTCATCAGTTTCACGATTATCGCTTTAAGCCAAAAAGCGACAACTCATCCGTACTGCAGTAAGTACTTATATGAAGCTTTCATATTTTTAATTTCTAATATTATTACAGACCGAATTGAACTTCAAGCAGTTTTCTTACCAATTTTATCATAACTAAAACAAAAAACGACCCGTCGGGGTGGGGTGAAAAGATGACTTGCAGTCCCAATAGCCTTTGCGAATGCTCATGTACATTGCGGCCATTTTACTCCACGTGCCCGGGAAAATTCGAAAAATGAATTTTTCTTAGCATTTTTCATGAGTTTTAAAGAGTGTTAGTCATGTTTTATTTAATTTCCAAATACAAAACAAATACAAAAGTTGAAATAAGATTACTTTATTTGTTAGCAAAAGTGGACGGAAAAGTTGACACGAAGATAAAGATTTGCATTGCACTGGCTTCCAGAAGATTTCCGCACGCTTAGTGCTCGAGGTAAGTTTGATTTGAGCTTAACGTAACAGGATTTAACCGTATTAGGGCTTACTATTATGTCGCTGTTTTAATGAAATTTATACGATTTGCGTGAAGTGGCGTGTGTAGACCGCTTGCCCGCTGTGATCACTTTGGAAGTAAAGTCATCACCATGTTCAACTCGCGCGATCCCCTTGGGGGGCTCGGGGGATGCACTCCTTTGTCTGGACTAAACGTATTCCAAAGAGAGGAATAGTTAAGAAGCCTGCCAGACTCCGTTGTTATATGTCTTTGAGGACTCTACAGGGTGCACAACGTTGAATAGCATTTCTATGATTTTCATCATATTACTCATATTGTTATCAGCTTGTCCTAAAATATGTCTAGAATATCATATCACTTAACTTAATCACATATCACTAAGAATATCTCTCTCCAGGCTAACACTAAAAAGGAATATGTGTTTCCTGCACAGGGAAAGACATCACACTAGGGATATGTGTTTCCCAGGTTAGGGAACACATAACACTAGGGATATGTGTTTCCAATGTAGGGGAACACATATCACTAGGGATATGTGTTTCCCATGTAGGAGAACACATATCACTAGGGATATGTGTTTCCCAGGTAGGGGAACACATAACACTAAGGATATGTGTTTCCAAGGTAGGGGAACACATAACACTAGGGATATGTGTTTCCCAGGTAGAGGAACACATAACACCTAGCGATATGTATTTCCCAGGTAGGGGTACACATAACACTAGGGATATGTGTTTCCCAGGTACGGGAACACATAACACTAGGAATATGTGTTCCCAAGGAAGGGGAACACATAACACTAGGAACGTGTCTTTCCCAGGTAGGGAAACACATAACACTAGGGATATGTGTTTCCCAGGTAGGGGAACACATATCACTAGGGATATGTGTTTCCCAGGTAGGGGAACACATAACACTAGGGATATGTGTTTCCCACGTAGAGGAACACATAACACTAGGGATATGTGTTTCCCAGGTAGGGGAACACATAACACTAGGGATATGTGCTCCCCAGGAAGGGGAACACATAACACTAGGGATATGTGTTTCCCAGGTAGGGAAACACATAACACTAGGGATATGAGTTTCCCAGGTAGGGGAACACATAACACTAGGGATATGTGTTTCCCAGGTAGGGGAACACATAACACTAGGGATATGTGTTCCCCAGGAAGGGGAACACATAACACTAGGAATGTGTGTTTCCCAGGTAGGGGAACACATAACACTAGGGATATGTGTTTCCCAGGTAGGGAAACACATAACACTAGGGATATGAGTTTCCCAGGTAGGGGAACACATAACACTAGGGATATGTGTTTCCCAGGTAGGGGAACACATAACACTAGGGATATGTGTTCCCCAGGAAGGGGAACACATAACACTAGGAATGTGTGTTTCCCAGGTAGGGGAACACATAACACTAGGGATATGTGTTTCCCAGGTAGGGGAACACATAGCACTAGGGATATGTGTTTCCCAGGTAGGGAAACACATAGCACTAGGGATATGTGTTTCCCACGTAGGGGAACACATAACACTAGGGATATGTGTTTCCCAGGTAGGGGAACACATAACACTAGGGATATGTGTTTCCCAGGTAGGGGAACACATAGCACTAGGGATATATGTTTCCCACGTAGGGAAACACATAGCACTAGGGATATGTGTTTCCCAGGTAGGGAAACACATAACACTAGGGATATGTGTTTCCCAGGTAGGGGAACACATAACACTAGGGATATGTGTTTCCCAGGTAGGGGAACACATAATACTAGGGATATGTGTTTCCCAGGTAGGGAAACACATAGCACTAGGGATATCTGTTTCCCAGGTAGGGGAACACACAACACTATGGATCTGTGTTTCCCAGGTAGGGAAACACATAACACTAGGGATATGAGTTTCCCAGGTAGGGGAACACATAACACTAGGGATATGTGTTTCCCAGGTAGGGGAACACATAACACTAGGGATATGTGTTCCCCAGGAAGGGGAACACATAACACTAGGAATGTGTGTTTCCCAGGTAGGGGAACACATAACACTACGGATATGTGTTTCCCAGGTAGGGGAACACATAACACTAGGGATATGTGTTTCCCAGGTAGGAGAACACATAACACTATGGATATGTGTTTCCCAGGTAGGGGAACACATAACACTAGGGATATGTGTTCCCCAGGAAGGGGAACACATAACACTAGGAATGTGTGTTTCCCAGGTAGGGAAACACATAACACTAGGGATATGTGTTTCCCAGGTAGGGGAACACATAGCACTAGGGATATGTGTTTCCCAGGTAGGGAAACACATAGCACTAGGGATATGTGTTTCCCAGGTAGGGGAACACATAGCACTAGGGATATCTGTTTCCCAGGTAGGGAAACACATAGCACTAGGGATATGTGTTTCCCAGGTAGGGAAACACATAACACTAGGGATATGTGTTTCCCAGGTAGGGGAACACATAACACTAGGGATATGTGTTTCCCAGGTAGGGGAACACATAATACTAGGGATATGTGTTTCCCAGGTAGGGAAACACATAGCACTAGGGATATGTGTTTCCCAGGTAGGGGAACACATAACACTATGGATCTGTGTTTCCCAGGTAGGGAAACACATAACACTAGGGATATGAGTTTCCCAGGTAGGGGAACACATAACACTAGGGATATGTGTTTCCCAGGTAGGGGAACACATAGCACTAGGGATATGTGTTTCCCAGGTAGGGGAACACATAACACTATGGATCTGTGTTTCCCAGGTAGGGAAACACATAACACTAGGGATATCAGTTTCCCAGGTAGGGGAACACATAACACTAGGGATATGTGTTTCCCAGGTAGGGGAACACATAACACTAGGGATATGTGTTCCCCAGGAAGGGGAACACACAACACTAGGAATGTGTGTTTCCCAGGTAGGGGAACACATAACACTAGGGATATGTGTTTCCCAGGTAGGGGAACACATAGCACTAGGGATATCTGTTTCCCAGGTAGGGAAACACATAGCACTAGGGATATGTGTTTCCCAGGTAGGGAAACACATAACACTAGGGATATGAGTTTCCCAGGTAGGGGAACACATAACACTAGGGATATGTGTTTCCCAGGTAGGGGAACACATAACACTAGGGATATGTGTTCCCCAGGAAGGGGAACACATAACACTAGGAATGTGTGTTTCCCAGGTAGAGGAACACATAACACTAGGGATATGTGTTTCCCAGGTAGAGGAACACATAACACTAAGGATATGTGTTTCCAAGGTAGGAGAACACATAACACTATGGATATGTGTTTCCCAGGTAGGGAAACACATAACACTAGGGATATGAGTTTCCCAGGTAGGGGAACACATAACACTAGGGATATGTGTTTCCCAGCTAGGGGAACACATAACACTAGGGATATGTGTTCCCCAGGAAGGGGAACACATAACACTATGGATATGTGTTTCCCAGGTACGGGAACACATAACACTAGGGATATGTGTTTCCAAGGTAGGGGAACACATAGCACTAGGGATATGTTTTTCCTAGGTAGGGAAACACATAGCACTAGGGATATGTGTTTCCCAGGTAGGGGAACACATAACACTAGGGATATGTGTTTCCCAGGTAGGGGAAGTCATAACAATAGGGATATGTGTTTCCCAGGTAGGGGAACACATAGCACTAGGGATATGTGTTTCCCAGGTAGGGAAACACATAGCACTAGGGATATGTGTTTCCCAGGTAGGGGAACACATAACACTATGGATATGTGTTTCCCAGGTACGGGAACACATAACACTAGAAATATCTGTTTCCTGGGTAGGGGAACACATAACACTAGGGATATGTGTTTTCCAGGTAGGGGAACACATAATACTAGGGATATGTGTTTCCCAGGTAGGGGAACACATAACACTATGGATATGTGTTTCCCAGCTAGGGGAACACATAACACTATGGAGATGTGTTTCCCAGGTAGGGGAACACATAACACTAGGGATATGTGTTTCCCAGGTAGGGGAACACATAACACTATGGATATGTGTTTCCCAGGTAGGGGAACACATAACACTAGGGATATGAGTTTCCCAGGTAGGGAAACACATAACACTAGGGATATGAGTTTCCCAGGTAGGGGAACACATAACACTAGGGATATGTGTTTCCTGGGTAGAGGAACACATAACACTAGGGATATGTGTTTTCCAGGTAGGGGAACACATAACACTAAAGATATGTGTTTCCCAGGTAGGGGAACACATAATACTAGGGATATGTGTTTCCCAGGTAGGGGAACACATAACACTATGGATATGTGTTTCCCAGCTAGGGGAACACATAACACTAGGGATATGTGTTTCCTAGGTAGGGGAACACATAACACTAGGGATATGTGTTTCCCAGGTAGGAGAACACATAACACTATGGATATGTGTTTCCCAGGTAGGGAAACACATAACACTAGGGATATGAGTTTCCCAGGTAGGGGAACACATAACACTAGGGATATGTGTTTCCCAGGTAGGGGAACACATAACACTAGGGATATGTGTTTCCTGGGTAGGGGAACACATAACACTAGGAATGTGTGTTTCCCAGGTAGGGGAACACATAACACTAGGGATATGTGTTTCCCAGGTAGGGGAACACATAGCACTAGGGATATGTGTTTCCCAGGTAGGGAAACACATAGCACTAGGGATATGTGTTTCCCAGGTAGGGGAACACATAACACTAGGGATATGTGTTTCCCAGGTAGGGGAAGTCATAACAATAGGGATATGTGTTTCCCAGGTAGGGGAACACATAGCACTAGGGATATGTGTTTCCCAGGTAGGGAAACACATAGCACTAGGGATATGTGTTTCCCAGGTAGGGGAACACATAACACTATGGATATGTGTTTCCCAGGTACGGGAACACATAACACTAGGGATATCTGTTTCCTGGGTAGGGGAACACATAACACTAGGGATATGTGTTTTCCAGGTAGGGAAACACATAATACTAGGGATATGTGTTTCCCAGGTAGGGGAACACATAACACTATGGATATGTGTTTCCCAGCTAGGGGAACACATAACACTAGGGACATGTGTTTCCCAGGAAGGGGAACACATAACACTAGGTATGTGTGTTTCCCAGGTAGGGGAACACATAACACTAGGGATCTGTATTTCCCAGGTAGGGGAACACATAGCACTAGGGATATGTGTTTCCCAGGTAGGGAAACACATAGCACTAGGGATATATGTTTCCCAGGTAGGGGAACACATAACACTAGGGATATGTGTTTCCCAGGTAGGGGAACACATAACACTAGGGATATGTGTTTCCCAGGTAGGGGAACACATAACACTAGGGATATGTGTTTCCCAGGTAGGGGAACACATAGCACTAGGGATATGTGTTTCCCAGGTAGGGAAACACATAGCACTAGGGATATGTGTTTCCCAGGTAGGGGAACACATAACACTAGGGATATGTGTTTCCCAGGTAGGGGAACACATAACACTATGGAGATGTGTTTCCCAGGTAGGGAAACACATAACACTAGGGATATGAGTTTCCCAGGTAGGGGAACACATAACACTAGGGATATGTGTTTCCTGGGTAGGGGAACACATAACACTAGGGATATGTGTTTTCCAGGTAGGGGAACACATAACACTAGGGATATCTGTTTTCCATGTAGGGGAACACATAGCACTAGGGATATGTGTTTCCCAGATAGGGGAACACATAGCACTAAGGATATGTGTTTCCCAGATAGGGGAACTCATAACACTAGGGATATGTGTTTCCGAGGTAGAGGAACACATAACACTAGGGATATGTCTTTCCCAGTTAGGGGAACACATAGCACTAGGGATATGCGTTTCCCAGGTACGGAAACACATATCACTATAGATATGTGTTTCTCAGATAGGGGAACACATAGCAGTAGGGATATGTTTTTCCCAGATAGGGGAACTCATAACACTAGGGATTTTTGTTTCCCAGGTAGGGGAACACATAAAACTAGGGATATGTGTTTCCCAGGTAGGGCACCACATAATAGTAGGGATATGTGTTTCCCAGGTAGGGGAACACATAACAATAGGGATATGTGTTTCCTAGGTAGGGGAACACATAACACTAGGGATATGTGTTTCCCAGGTAGGGGAACACATAACACTAGGCATATGTTTTTCCCAGGTAGGGGAACACATAATACTAGGGATTTTTGTTTCCTGGGTAGGGGAACACATAACGCTAGGGATATGTGTTTCCCAGATAGGGGAACACGTAATACTAGGGATTTTTGTTTCTTGGGTAGGGGAACACATATCACTAGGGATATGTGTTTCCCAGATAGGGGAACTCATAATACTAGGGATTTTTGTTTCCTTGGTAGGGGAACACATAGCAGTAGAGATATGTATTTCCCAGATAGGGGAACACATAGCACTAGGGATATGTGTTTCCCAGGTAGGGGAACACATAACACTAGGGATATGTGTTTCCTGGGTAGGAGAACACATAACACTAGGGAGATGTGTTTCCCAGGTACGGGAACACATAACACTAGGGATATGTGTTTCCCAAGTAGGGGAACACATAACACTAGGGATATGTGTTTCCTAGATACGGGAACACATAACTCTAGGGATTTTTGTTTCCCGGGTAGGGGAACATTTAAAACTAGGGATATGTGTTTCCCAGGTAGGGCAACACATAACACTAGGGATATGTGTTTCCTGGGTAGGGGAACACATAGCACTAGGGATTTTTGTTTCCTGGGTAGGAGAACACATAAAACTAGGGACATGTGTTTCCCAGGTAGGGGAACACATAACACTAGGGATATGTGTTTCCGAGGTACGGGAACACATATCACTAGAGCTATGTGTTTCCTGGGTAGGGGACCACATAACGCTAGGGATTTTTGTTTCCTGGGTAGGAGAACACATAAAACTAGGGATATGTGTTTTCCAGGTAGGGCAACACATAACACTAGGGATATGTGTTTCCCAGGTAGGGGAACACATAACACTAGGGATATGTGTTTCCCAGGTAGGGGAACACATAACACTAGGGATATGTGTTTCCCAGGTAGGGGAACACATATTACTAGGGATATGTGTTTCCCAGGTACGGGAACACATAACACTGGGGATATGTGTTTCCCAGGTACGGGAACACATATCACTAGGGATATGTGTTTCCCAGATAGGGGAACACATAACAGTAGGGATTTTTGTTTCCTGGGTAGGGGAACGCATAAAACTAAGGATATGTTTCAGGGTTTGAGCCAGGCCGCGCCATTGCGCCAATCCCGCACTGCAATTGGAATTGTCCCTTTAAAAAACGGCCAAGGGGACAAAATTATTTGTCCCCTTCAAAATTTAGGGAAAAAACTCGAAAGGAAGCACACACGAAGAGATTTATTTCAGTGCAGAAATTGCAAGCTGAAACAGAACGTTTAAAGTATATTTTATCGCACCTTTAAAGTTCATTCCAAAGTTACGCTTCAGTCACACTCTACCGCTATTTTTGTCGGAGATCTAAGACAGGGCTTCTGATTCTTCGCGCGGTCGCGGAGCCGCGAAATTCACAAAAACACGAAAAATACCGCGAAATTCGGTAGAAATCTTATCAAATACATGTCTGTAAAACATATTTGAAACTTATTTCAGCTATAGGAGGGGCTATTTACTTGCCGTAAACTTGCAAATTTATCTTGGAACTTCGTCACTGAAACGTGTAAACAGGTTATGTTGCGAAAAACTGGGCACTAGCCATGATGTTAAAGGCTTTGCCATTGGTTCATTTCTGGAGCGTATTGTTGTTGAAAGAGCAAATGATGAGCTCTGTTAGAAAAGCGTTAAAAAGGCTGGTCTGATCAAACCGATCGATTTCTAGGGAAATTTGCCTTGAAAATAACCACAAAATCGGCCGTTTTTTACCGATTGCTTTTCGGTGAAGTGTGACCCGAAAACTCCCACGCAATCGGCCGATTTTTCCGCGAATTTGTCCCTAAAAATCCCGCGAAATTTGACTTTTTCTTCCGAGACCTATCAGAAGCCCTGCTAAGAAGACAAACCCCTTTGCATCAGGAGAAGGGTGTACAAATTTCTGTCCCCCTAAAAATGAAAATGTCGCCCAAAAATTTAGCCAGGGGGCAAATTGTCCCCCAGTGATCAAATCCTAGCTCAAACCCTGATGTGTTTCCCAGGTAGGGCAACACATAACACTAGGGATATGTGTTTCCTGGGTAGGGGAACACATAGCACTAGGGATATGTGTTTCCTGGGTAGGAGAACACATAACAGTAGGGAGATGTGTTTCCCAGGTAGGGGAACACATAACACTAGGGATATGTGTTTCCCAGGTAGGGGAACACATAGCACTAGCGATATGTGTTTCCCAGGTAGGGAAACACATAACACTAGGGATATGTGTTTCCCATGTAGGGGAACACATAACACTAGGGATGTGTGTTTCTGAGGTACGGGAACACATATCACTAGAGCTATGTGTTTCCCAGATAGGGGAACACATAACACTAGGGATTTTTGTTTCCTGGGTAGGAGAACACATAAAACTAGGGATATGTGTTTCCCAGGTAGGGGAACACATAACACTAGGGATATGTGTTTCCCAGGTAGGGGAACACATAACACTAGGGATATGTGTTTCCCAGGTAGGGGAACACATAACACTAGGCATATGTTTTCCCAGGTAGGGGAACACATAACACTAGGGATATGTGTTTCCCAGGTAGGGGAACACATAACACTAAGGATATGTGTTTCCCAGGTAGGGGAACACATAGCACTAGGGATATGTGTTTCCCAGATAGGGGAACACATAATACTAGGGATTTTTGTTTCCTGGGTAGGGGAACACATAACACTAGGGATATGTGTTTCCCAGATAGGGGAACACGTAATACTAGGGATTTTTGTTTCCTTGGTAGGGGAACACATAGCACTAGGGATATGTGTTTCCCAGATAGGGGAACTCATAATACTAGGGATTTTTGTTTCCTTGGTAGGGGAACACATAGCACTAGAGATATGTGTTTCCCAGATAGGGGAACACATAGCACTAGGGATATGTGTTTCCCAGATAGGGGAACACATTATACTAGGGATTTTTGTTTCCTGGGTAGGGGAACACATAACAGTAGGGATATGTGTTTCCCAGGTACGGGAACACATAACACTAGGGATATGTGTTTCCCAGGTACGGGAACACATATCACTAGGGATATGTGTTTCCTAGATAGGGGAACACATAACAGTAGGGATTTTTGTTTCCTGGGTAGGGGAACACATAAAACTAAGGATATGTGTTTCCCAGGTAGGGAAACACATAACACTGGGGATATTTTTGTTCTGCTAGCAATGGGATGACCATTTAAATGAAAGGTGTTCGGAAGTGTTTTCAGATGTTACTTTTAATCTAGTATGTGGCTTTTACGTTTGAGTCTGTGGACAAAATTGTACGGCGTTGTCATTTTAAAGAGACCTTTGTAGGAGTTTTTCATCGTCATGGTACTTGTTTTTTTGGTGTACGTAGTGCTTTGTTTGTCTGTAAATCATTAAGGTGTTACTATCCAAAAACCTATTGCTTGCTCGTTAACAGGTTATCTGGAATCTTTTTGGTTACGAAAAGTTTCGTCGTTTTGGAACTTCTTCTACTGACGTAGAAACGGGCGTGTTTGATGCATTTGTTGACGTGTAGGGCTGAATAAATGCAAGGCATAACTGAGGGGATTCTTTCGCGCTGATTGCTTGAGTGCTATTGTCGAACAGCAGATCATGGACATGACGTCATGATGACGCAATATTTATTTCTTTTTCTCTCGCGCACGATTTTCCAATAAACTTCAACGGCAACGGACGTCAAAATCTGTCAATGTTATTGTACAAAACAAATCGACGACAGTTTTATACGGTTTGTAGTTTTATCGCCAGTAGAAATGACGTCAAAATGCTCAGAACTTTTCGATGAAACCACTCGACTGTTGCTCGTGGTTCCACTTGAATTTCGAACATTTTGACGTCATTTTAGCGATGGTCGATGAGAGTACGATTTGTTAAAACCAGCTTGTAACATAACGCAGAATGCAAGGGCATACGATAATTTGACGTCCTTGTTCTAAGGTAGTGGTATACTGTTAAACCCCTTTGTATCTTTTTTTTCACTGCTCGTACAGGTGGAAGAATGTTGTCATATACTGGAATGGCTGGGAAGCTATCTTGTGATGTTCGCTCCTTTTTGTAATGTATCAAAGCGAGAGGTCTGAGGAATCAAGGCACAAAAACATTACTTACAGGATAGAGGACTCTATTCGCTGGATAAATCTGTTTTTTATTGTGTCAATGATTTTCCTGGGTTTTCCTCGTAGTGGTAATCGAGACTTTTAACTACTTAACTGGAAACTCTCCTCATGAAATATACTTTTATAAAATGGATACCTCTCTATTACGGGGAAGCTTTATAGTGAATAGGGGCCTTACGATCCGACAACGGCGACGTCCGACGTCCATGAAAAGGTGGTTGAAAAATAGAATTCGCATCCTAAATGGCCCAGTTACTTAAAAAAAGATAATTTAAGTTGGAGCTGAAGAGAAGGAACTGCACTTAATATGCTTTCTTTTCACTGCTGGTGAAAAAACCTCGTACTTTATTGTTTTAATCTAAAAAAGTTCAAATATCACAAATTTTGGAATAGTTATGATTAATTGGTAACAATACTTCGTGTCGTCCAATTCGGTCTGTAATCATACTCGTGAATGAGCAAATCGGACGACCGCGTATTTTGTTAATTTAGAGAACTTTGCAAAGACGTTTGTGAGCGACGCACGTCAATCCGAAGAGGACTTTTTGCATCTTTGGGCAGTAGTTTTACCCAAGAGAAAGAACACTTGGCAGTACAACTGTACAACTGGGCGGATCTAGGATTTTTTTTAGGAGGGGGTGCACTTGTCTCTTGCTCTACTTCAACACCAATAAACCACATAGTTTTTTTTTCTTTTTTGCAGAATACCAGTTGTATTAGAAAACCGCAGGTCATCTCGGGGGGGAGGGGGGCGCACCCCCTGCACCCTCCCCTTAGATCCGCCCCTGTGTAGAAGGCCTCGCTTCTGGTTGACGCACGTTCCTCAAAAACGTCTTTGCTAAAGTTCCGTTTTGGTCATAAAGGTGACCATATTATTGAGTCAGAGATTGAATGAAGTTTGGTCTCTTAGTATCCAACAGAACTGATGAAAAAAATGGCGCAATCTCACCACTGATTTTGTCGTTATGTACCCCCTAACTGACAGTTTATATTACAGGGCCCGGTTCCTGAAAGGCCGATTAGTGCTAATCCAAGTTTGAAAAAAGAAAAGCACTTTATTTGAGTGTCAATGTATTGAGCAAGAAGGAACTAATTGGAGACACTGTTTTTACGTATCCTACTGGAGACGGGACCGCCATCTTTTGTGGTCATCCGAGCCTCGCGAAGGTCTAGCCATTTGCAGGGCAAGGGCAGTACCTTCAATTCTCAGTCATTTTAAGACCCTGAGTATTGATCCGGCACCGGGAATCGAACCCGTGACCTCCCGCGCAGCAGTCAAGCGCTCTACCGAATGAGCTAATCCTGTTCCACTTTTTGTGTTTCCCTTCCTACGCATAGATATGTAAGATACACATATACCGCCTCCCTAGTATTAATAGAAGGGAGATAAAGCTTATAAGCAAACAAATTTACAACATTTGGTGGTAGATCCATACCTGCTACATCATCCAGGCACAAAGCCAAACTACCCGTTGGAAAGATTTTCGAACGATTTGACATTGCATACGTGCTTTATGTCATCGTATTTTCTCCTTCTTCAAATATGGGTACTTAGCTAGGCCAGCATATTTTTCTGTCTTTTTTTTTTTCAGTTCACTTGAGGAAGTAGGTATCCTGCACCGAACAAAATCGGGGGAGTCAGTGGAAGGTCGTGTGCGAGACATCATTGTCGTCAAAAGTCTTTTCGGCAAGCCGCCGCGTATAGGGAGCGAGGAAAAGTGAGGAGTCCATAGAACCCGGAGCAAGCAACTTCCATGCCCTCGTGTCGCGGCGTTTTTCCACGGACCAGTTTATATTTAGAACGGTTTTGGCGCGAATTTTGAATATTTGTTAAATTCCACAAATCAGTCGTCTAAACCTACAGACCTAAAACGATATTTTTTGCGTTTTAATAACGTTTAGTTTTCCTTTTTGATATCGAATGCGATCATAGACATGGTGGAGATTCTATTTTCGCGGGAGAAAGTGCCCTTAAATGTGTCTAAAAATAACCTGGTCCGTGAAACTGCCGTGACATAGGCCTAGTATGGAAGTTGGTCTCTCCGGGTTATAAGCTCCTGGAAAACTTTAACTTCTTGCTCGCGTTTCAGAAACCAACATCGATCGTGTTACAGCAATGGACAGTTGGCCCCCTGCGCCGTAAACCCTCAACTTACAGGAACAGTGGTTTCTCTTTGTCTAGCATGTTCCAGGCGTTCATATTGTGAAGATAACGGAAAGAAAAGAGAGCAGGAAAAACAGCGAGGGGGTATACCCTCTCCCCCCTCCACTTTTCATTTCGCGCCACTCTCATGCTACTATCTGAACGCTTGCAACAGACTACACTTTGTCTGGTCTCTATCCTCGTCCAATAAGGCATGATGATTAGAGTCCAACCCAACTAAAATCCAACGGTCCGTTTTCGCAAATACCAGTTGCATTAGAAAGCCCCTGGTCACCACAGAGGACGGGGGCGGTGCGCACCCCTTGCACTCTACCCCTAGATTCGCCCCTGGGGAAATCTGTCATTTCGGCGTTACCTTTTGTGGTGTGCAAAAAAGTAAAGGGGTGAGACTTGGGGAGGAATCTGCCCGTATAAAACTGTTGAGTGCCTTTCTTGGCTTTAGCCCCTCAGAACCTTCTGCTCTTACCGGCCCGCGCCTTTGGCGATTGCATTTCTTGCTTCGTCTACGCCCAGCATCCATGATGTTAAAATGGTCCGCGATTGGTTTTCTGTGAAACTGCTTGATGGCTGACAGTATGGCCCGTCCCTCTTTCGTAAGTGACGAGGACGACTACGAAAACGAGATCTTCTCAATATTTAATAAATAAGTAGTGCGCGCGTGAACCAGTCAGTTTAACGGGAAAAAGTGACAACAGTCGTCATTCCCGCAACGAGTATTACTGAAGAATGTCGTTTTTTTTAGGAAACAAGTAATCAAAGGTTAGAAGTTTTATAATTTTGTGATCGGGAGACGGCTTAACCTCCTTCACCAATCTCATCCTGTAACCTTAAGGTCTCTATTATGGTTGTTGTGCTCATTGTTTTAAGGCACAAGTGTCTTTAATCTAAAAAAAAATGATCATTTCAGAATACAGAAACCGGAGGTCAGCTGATATGTGTAGATATCACAGGCCAGTTAAATTCACAAGGAACGAATACGAGTTTAGAAAGGATTGGGGTATTCTCAGCAGGTAAAACAATTCAGAGGTCGATCTGGATATACGTAACCCTCGGAAGTACATGCAAATTCATACCTCCACCGTGGTACATGGGATGGGGGGGGGGGGGGGGGGGGGTTTGAACCCTTTCCTAAAGTTTTTGATATGTTGCAGTATTTCCAAATGATTTTGCTTTCAGTGGAAATCCTTTGATCTTCTCAACAAGGTGAGGTATATTTTATGGGTGGTGGCGCTGCTGGAGGCCTGTGACGTCACCAACAATTGTCACCATCTTGGCCGCCATCTTAGATTGTACGAAGACTTAGAAATCAGGTGTAAACCTCGAAAATGGTATGTTTTGTGCTTGACATGAAAAATAATACATAAATATGTTCATTGCACCATTTTACGCACAAGGTTTCCATTAATTGTTGAAAGAAGTTGAAAAACACATGCATTTTTCTCAAAATGGCTTGACCACCTTCTACTTATGAAGTCATATCAGGAGCTTCCTGGTCATATCTAGTAACCATAGACACTGACCATCACTAAACTTGTCTCAAAATACGAACAGGGATAAACGAACAGGTACTGAAAACGTCAGATGCTGATGTTTTATCGTGTAAGAAAAAACTCAACCCCATCGGGGGTGGCAACCACCCCCTCCCCCCTTAGGGTTAATACGTGCTGGAATGCGTTTAAGTGCTTACCTAGCAACTTACGAGCTGGAGTAGACTTGTGAACACAGTATACTCTATCTCATGTAAAAATAAGAAACTTTCTAATCTATAATAATTTTTTTAATAACGATGATGATGATAATAATAATAATAATAATAATAATAATAATAATAACAGGAGCCGATTACTGATAATAATAATAATAATAATAATAGCGGAGCTCCACGCGCGCGATGCACGTCTATCCATCCAAGAAAATTTGGTTATGACTTCAGCGTACGATCTCCCGTCCGTACAGACGCTGGGGGAGGGGGAAGGGAGTCAGAAGTCAGCCCGTCGGGGGAGGAGTATGTTATAACTGAGGTGAAATTTTGCATTTCAAGCACCTCGTTTGTTTCGGAGGTAAATCACATGACCGTCCGGACTTTTAGAGAGAAGAAAAAAACGAGTCTTTCTTTCCACTAAATTTTAATGTCTATATTAACTTAGATACTGGGGAGAGCGCTAGAGCGGGAAATAAATAACCATTGAGACCAATTTGGTTGGAAAAAAACATGAAAATTATATAGCGGCGGTTAAAAATGAGAAATACTAGTGATTACCAAGATGAAAATGAGCGGCAGTGAAAAAACAGCCTGAACAGGAACACAAACATTTCCTCGAAAAAAACGCGTAAACAGTAAGTTAAAAGAAGTTTCACGTTTTAGTCGTGCAAAACAACGACAAGGTAACGTACAATAAAGTGTGCTGCACGTGCAAAGTTGGTTTTTTTGCTAATTAGATTTAGTTTATACTAAAACAGTGGATAATATTTTTCGGGCGCTCTGATTCGCTACTCAATCAGTGAATATCCTGCACTATTCACTGATTCACCTCCAGTTCCTCCGAGCGAGCGACGCCAAACTCACGTAAGTTGCGAGCAAAATGCCTTCCTGGTTTGCTTCCGTAACAAACAAAGAAATTTCACAACTAATCAAGCAAGCTATTCCCGAAATACACGAAGAAGGTTTGGAAGTTTTAACAGGTAAAGCTTTGTCTTTTTGACTCGAATTTATCGATAAAAAGGCCGGTGAAAAAGTTTTTTTGTTTTCAAATGCAAATTAAGCTTAAGTCTTGCGTTACTTTATTTAGTTGACTTGTTCATAAATAAGCTTAAAACTAAATTTAATAATCTTTTTTTACAGAATGATTTTAAATGCAAAAAGAATTCACAACTCCTTTTGAATAAATTTCCCTGCAAGAGCTAAACAAATGCCTTCAAAAGTTTTATTTGTCGGCAAGAAAAAGCGACGGCCGCGGCCGCCCGGTCATTACGCGCCAAAATTGTAATCGTTGGCAACAGTATTTGTATAGGTAATAGCTATAGTGATATTTGGCATAAATACCACGAGTGATATTTCAAAATTGTTATACGAAATTTCACGAGCCGTTAGGCGAGTGAAATTTGAGACAATTTTGAAATATCACGAGTGGTATTTATGTCAAATATCGCATACAAATCATGCTATTATTTGTTTATACTACTACCCTCAAAAGGTTTGTAATTTTCACATGTAGGTATTTCAAATTAAGCTGAAATACCACTGCCCTCACCCAATCAAATTGCAGAAATTTCTCATGTAGTAGTATAAGAGTTAAAAATCATCATTTTTGAGCTCAATTATCTCACTGTTTTAGTATATACTAAAACAATTATTCACCTCAGTGTCGGTGGCTAGTGGTGGTAGTAGTGGTTTTTTACCTTTCTTCTTGTTGTCTTCACCTTGTCTTTAGTATTACTCGATTTTACATTTTCTTTGAGGAAACTATAAAAATTAAAGAGAACTTCGCTTTTAGCCCTGGCTTAATCTATATATTAATAATAGTAACGAGGGCCTTTGCCAGGGCCGTTTTTCCGTGGGGCCTCAATAAGACAAGTGTACGATGACGTCATTTTACTACAACCACCAGAATTCTTCAGTCTGTCTTTTCTCGTGGACTGATTGGGGCCATTAATTTTTTTATACTACTACATGAGAAATTTCTGCAATTTGATTGGCTGAGGGCAGTGGTATTTCAGCTTAATTTGAAATACCTACATGTGAAAATTACAAACCTTTTGAGGGTAGTAGTATAAACAAATAATAGCATGATTTGTATGCGATATTTGACATAAATACCACTCGTGATATTTCAAAATTGTCTCAAATTTCACTCGCCTAACGGCTCGTGAAATTTCGTATAACAATTTTGAAATATCACTCGTGGTATTTATGCCAAATATCGCATACAAATCATGCTATTACCTATACAAACTTCACTGGAAATGAGAAATTTAAATAAGAAAGCAAAAACAAAATGAATTCTAGAAGTTTTAGTCAAATGACGTCATCGTGAAATGGTAGCAGTTTACAATGCACTTCACGATTCATCAACCAATCAAAACGACAAAGCAAGTTAATAGAGTTCGTTCCCTGCCCGCAGATATTTCTTTGGCATAGTTTTTGGTACGCACAAACTGCACATAGTCGTTAGCGTCACTGACATGGGCTGAATTTGCAATGTAAGCCAACCTATGCGCTAGGGTTTTTTTAGGACGAAGGTGGCGTCGCGAAATGTCAGTTGTTTTCTCAGGCTACTATCACGCAGGCTACCTACGCGAATGCACCAGGGACGCGAACGACTCCGCAACAAGGATGACGACTGGTAGAAATTTTCCTAGATCTGTCAAGTGCTCCAAAAGATCATAGCATTGCAGCAACGATCAATTTGGTTTGGCTTTTTGAGAAAGAAGCCAATCGAGTTAACGCCTATTCATGCTTCACGTAACTAAGAAGTGTTGGGGACCCTTTACACTGACAAAAGACAAACTTGAGAGGGGGATGTCAAAGTGGTCACCTATGGCAAAATGCCTGTCACAAAAATGTTATGAAACTCGGATATAAAGTTGTAAAGGAGAAATAAAGACAGTAATACTTACTGTATATTTTCTGTTCCAAAAAGTCAAAATTCTAATGAAGAAGAGAAAAAGCATGTTAGCAACCATGGCGACACCAATATCCTCACACGTGAGAAATAAAAATAGTATCTTCACTGCGCGCGATGAAGATATGAGTTTTAAGTAAGAGGAAGAATCCTGTATTTCATCAGTATCTATATAATAATAGCAGATATTTAATTTACTACTGATTTACTATCAGATTCCCTGCTTGAAATCTGCTCATACGTACGCAAGTTTAACCATTAAACTAACTTTGCTTTAGAAAGCAAAAAAAGGAAAAACTCGAGGTTCATAAATTGCTTTTATAACATAGTGCGCGTGCTTGCCTTATATAAGTCCTATTAAGCTGCTATGAACAAAATCTTT
Organism: Porites lutea; assembly: GCF_958299795.1. Taxonomy (NCBI): domain Eukaryota; kingdom Metazoa; phylum Cnidaria; class Anthozoa; order Scleractinia; family Poritidae; genus Porites; species Porites lutea. Next base: position 765,685 of record NC_133208.1, on the reverse strand, counting down.
ATTTACGCACGCCCGAATAAAGATTTTCTTCATGAAGACGTGTTCAGCTGTGCTGTGTTTTTCGTCTCTTTTCCTAAGCACTAAGTATCCAAAAATCAATGGCCATGATATAAAACTTTCTAACATTTTTGGAGTTGAGCTTGTAGCCACTGAACCAACATCAAAAGTGGGGAAGATGTTTCGCAAATAATAGAACCTGAAAGACTGACATTCCAGCTGACATTCAGCTGGAAAAAGACCAAACAATTTAGAAAACAGCCTCATATGTGGCAACATTGTAACCAACACCACGGACCACTTCACCCAGGTCTGTATTGTGGCAACTCATCCTAATTCATTGAACTATTGAACTACTTGAACAAATCCGTGACTACTCCAATTTCAATGCTAACAGGTTTCTCTCTGAACTTTTAAAGAAATAGAATGGAGTAATCTTTCTGGCAATGACGCAAACAAGTCGTTCACAACTGTTTTACAGAAAAATAAACTGCTTGGTAAAAAAGCATGCCCCAATGAAAACTCTCTCCAAGCGCAGGGGAAAAAGGATTACCAAAGGAATGAGAACTTTAATACGAGTAAAAATAACCTTTTTTAACGCTGTTTGGGAAAATTTTTAGCTGAATGCTAAACAGACCAAAGATATGTGGATCACCTTCAAGAAGTCCTGTCCAATTCCTGCTCCTATTAATATCGGGCCTACTGAGCTGGAGAGGGTCTCAGAGTTTAAACTACTGGGTGTATATAAACAGAACGATCTCCAGTGGAACACACACGTCTCAAGTATTGTCAGTAAAGCGTGTAAACGGATCCATTATCTTAGCGTCTGTAGAACAGCCCATCTCCCCAGGGACATTGGTCTTACAACTTACATCACTAAGATTAGACCTGTTTTAGAATATGCCTCGCCTGTCTGGGGAGGGATGCCCATTTACCTCGAAGAAGATCTACAGAGAGTGCAGAATAGGTGTCTAAATGTCATTGGTCTCCCTAGGGATACTGTTGAGTCACCTGTAACTAGGCGTCTGAATTTGACGAGGAAAGAATTTAAACGTATCCTAGAATCAGAAGCACATCCTTGCAAACGTTTTTTAGACAAGCCAGTGGATCATGGCCATAATCTAAGATCTTGTAAGACTAACCCAGCGCACCTCAGAATACCTGTATCAGCACTGTTAGGCACAAACAATCGTTTATTCCTAGAGGTGCTAAACTTAACTTAATTTGATATGTATATATAATATGTAGTGTTTTGAATTTTTATTGTAATATTACCGTAATTCTTATCGCCAAAGGTAATAAATAAAGGTTATTATTATTATAATTTTAAATTATACCGAAACAAAATAACTAGCCTAACGCGTGTGCTCGTTGCTAGTTGTCAATAAATTAACCTTGAATATCGAAAAAAAACTATGAAACTAACTACATCATCTTTTGTCCACGCCAAAAGACTATTCCTTTTCATCCTAATATCAAAATAATTGATAATAATTCAAATACCAGTCAACCGTTAGAAACGAAAAATTATATTAGATATCATGGTATACTCATTGATTCGAACCTTTGACCTTTCATGGAAATTTCATAGATTACGTTTGTCAAAAAGTCAGTATTAAAAACAATCGGAATTATCGCCAAGCTCTGACATTTTGTTCCCCGTCATGTACTTCTCACCTTATACCGCTCTTTATTTTTGCCTTATATCAGTTCTGGTATCTGTGCTTGGGGTCATGCTACTGAAACGCATCTTTATAAACTACTGGTTCTCCAGGGGAGAGCCCTTAGGCTAATGGTCTTCGCTGAACCAAGAACTCATGCAGTTCCGTTGTTCTTAGAAACAAAACAGTTTCCGATATCGTTCTAGCTATTTGAGCAAATGAGCCTTTTAATGTACGACATCCATAATAATCTCGCTTCTGATAACTTTAAGAATATGTTCACGAAACTGTCTTCTGTCCACATTTACCGGACTAGATTCTGTTACTAATGAAAATTAATATGTTGAACAAGTTAGCACTGAAAACTTGAAGTGAGCCTTCTCTATTTCCGGTGCCTTGATTTGGAACAGTATTCCACTTTCTCAAAACACTTTAAAAAATAAATTCAAAAGTGAACTAAAGAGAAAACTCTTTGAAATACTGGAAAAAGAGGACGACTATATTAGCGTTTCTGATATTACAGGACAATTCTCAAAATTGTAACATGGTGTACTTCTGTATGAAGTACAGTCTGCCTTCCTTTCTCAACTATGGCTATAAACCACACAACAAACTAGATTGCTTCTAGGATTTTTCGTTTAATGTATATATATATATATTTACAGAATTTTCATTTTCTCTTGTACCCGCCTCGAATAGCCTTCGCTAATTGCGGGCACATGCTTTGTAAGCTATATTTAATTTGAAATAAACTTCTTGTTGTTGTTGTTGTTGTTGTTGTTGTTGTTGTTAAGGAAACACTGCTTAAGTGCGAGATTTGAGTCTTTTACTATAAACAGACAGAAATTTCGCAGTTAAGGAAAATAGTTAAGTGCGAGATTTGTATTAGCGTAATAAATATGTATCTAGAGTAAAACTTCGCGATTAACTAATTGCAAAATTTTGCTTCGTATCTAGTGTGAGTGAATAAAAGCCTCGCAATTAATTAATGACGAAGTTTCACTCTGTACATATACAGAGTCGTTTATTTGCGAATTTTTGTTTGTGTCTGTAGAGATTCTTAAAAGGAAAATTTACATTTATCAAATCACCGCTCTAAAGAATGTACAACTAAACGTTTGTGGTACATTTTACCGGTATTCTTTTGCACGTTATTAAACAATGTCCACTATTTTCTGACTTATGGAAAAGGAACGAAAAATACGTGTAAACTTGATGCTCTGTGAACTCCTTTTCAGCAGTTGCAGGCAATATTACTGTAAAAAAAAACGTAAGTCAGATTTGGAAAATTATAACCTAATCTTGTGTTTTACAACCAGCGTGTTCTATTGATTTTAAGATTCAACAATGCGACGGGAACCAGAATGTCTGCAAGAACAATAGGTTTTATTAAGCAAAACAACAACTTTGCACGTGCCCCACACGTTGTTGTACATTTTTTCCCGTTTTTGCACGACTACGCGGTGAAAATGCCTAATTCCGCGTTTTATGGAGGACGTAAACAAGCAACGACGAAATTTTGTTTCCCTTTCTGAGCCTGGAGATGGTCCCTTGAAATTCAGCTTTGGGAGGATTCGCCTACATTTGACAAAGTAAGTGGGTAGGACTAATCGCTTAAAGACTGAAAGAACGCAAATTCACTTTTTGAGCGATGTTTTCCTTGCTGTGCGGTCGTTGGACCTTAAACTCCCTTATCGTGTCCTCTTCATCAAAAATAATTAAAACTGAAATAGAATGGCTTTCCTTCCTATCTTTACTGAATATATGCTGCAAAGAAATCACTAATAATTGTTTTCCCGCCTTTTTGGCTGCTATTGAACAATAGCTAGTGAAGAAACAAGCCTCCTATTAATGTCGAGGAAACAGGGAATATAACTGCGAAAAATAATTATAAAACTCTAATTAATTGAACTTCACAACAAAATGGTCTGACTAGACGGGTTTACACAACTCCATTTATTTCATGGTCTTCTCGATAACTAGGTATACTTTTACAACGAGAAATCATTGGCTATTAAATTGCATTGGCAAAAAGCATTAACCGAGTGCTCCTGAGAAGAGGACACCAGGGTCCTGCCCCACAGAATCGGCAGTCCTCGACTGAATCACCAAACCTTTTTACGTTTTTCCTTTACGAATACAAATGATTTTTAGGACCCAGTTTAGAGGCATCGGAGCCTTTTGCAAACGTAAGGGGCCGGCGGGGGAGGTGGGGGGCTCATCGTACAAAAAGTCAAGCGTATTTCTCTACTCAAATTTCCCAGAATGTCGTTTGCATAGTGTGTGGGACAAAAAGCTGTTTGCTTGCTTGTAACCATAACAGTGTCGGGATCGTTCATTATAAAATTCTTGACGCGCATAAGTAGGCCGTTGTTCAGACGTCGATCTTGCTTCATGTTCATGTCCTTCAAGATATTTTTTGAGTCGTAGAATTGCGGAAAATGTATGCTACGAAGTCTCCAATGGCATGTACAGTTCATAGCAAATTTAATCTTATAAAATGCTAAGCACTTCTCTAAGGCGCGTTTTTGTAACAAGAGTATGTGGAAAGCTGGGCGAGATTTTGAGGAATAACAACTTTTACAAATGATAGCCACATTTTTAATAGCTGAACTGAACGGGCCTGAGTGAATGTGGATGTTGTGTATGAATCAACGAAATTTCCAAACCATTTTTTTGGCCTAACACGCATGCGTCTGTGAAGAACCGTACCATGAGTGTTTTAAACCATAAGTCAGCGAAATGAGTTTTCGATCCAAATATATAGGTCAATTTTCTAAGGCAAAGTTAGGTTGATTGTGCTGGTGGGGTTATAGGGTGGTGAGAGATGGCCAACTCTCTGAAACCTGCTTGACTAACCCGTGCAGCGGAGACGATTGACTTACCGGGGGGGGACTGTCGAGCTTGCTGACGGACCCCAATCTCCGGCCCAGCAAGTGCAGGGAGGTGCTCGAACATTAACTCGGTCCCAGAGGTTAAATGGGAACCCTCGCGCCGGAGGTTAAACGGTTAACTCTCTCCCAGAGGTTAAACGGGAAAAATGGCCACCAGAGCTGCCTCCCCTGACAGGGTTTTTGCTATTTTTTGTGACGTGTCACGCTGTCACGCAATATGTATATTTTTAAACCGGGGGGGACTCCCATATGGAAGGGCCGGGGATGCTCATCGGAAATTTTGAAGGATAGGATAGGATAAGTGCTTTATTATCAACAGAGCGCCTACAGACACATGTGTTTATAACGATAACAAAGATTTTAGTGCAATAATTACAGAGGTGTACATTCGTGAAATTTATAAAACTATTAAACAAGGTTATATTTAACGCGTCTATCTCTTTCGCGGAAGCGATCATATACGTATTTAGCCACAATTTTTTGCGTTTTCTCTCCTTGCTTCATACTTATCAACGTTGTAAAGGCAGAGCTTGGAGTCATAGAGTCAAGAATAAGATTAGTTTCCTTTTTTAGCGTATTGAACAACTCTCTCCTAGGATCCCTATAGGCTATGCAATTCATCAAAAAATGCTCCTCGTCTTCTTATCCAGTTTTACATAATGGACAGATTCTTTGGTCTGGTGGTTGATAGGGTTTAACGTATCGTCCAGTTTCAATTGCTAGTTTGTGGTTGCTTAATCTTAGCTTTGTGATTGCTACTCTATGATTGGTGTTTCTTACATTTGTGAGGTAATTTTCGTAGTCATGGGTAAGTTTAAACTTCCTAAAAGTTCTCAGTTTGTTTTTTTGATGCGGGTCCTTTCGTTCATCGTTGTGTATTTCGCTAATCCATGTTTGCTGTTCTATGTCTAAGAGTCTCTGTCGTATATAGTTAATGATTGCGGGAGTGTTAGTTTTCGCTGACCATATGTCGCCAAGACCTGCGAGATTTAATAGTCGTTTTAATTTGCTTGACCAAAGTTCCTTTTTATCTTGACCAATTTGGTCTGTAAATGCTATTCCAGAGAGTTTATTTTGGTACTCCGGCTCACAAAATTTCAGCCAATATTTAATGGCTCTGCACTTTGTCTTCGTTCGCATTGGGAAACGGCCTACCTCCGATCTGCACGCATTTGAGCTACAGAATTTGTTAACTCCCAATAGCCACCTTATAAACTTTGTTTGGACAAACTCAATTGGATCATTTTCTAGCTTTCCGTCGTGATCGACCCCCCAGACCTCGCTTCCGTAGGTGAGTATTGGAGAAATAACCGTGTCAAAAATTTTCATTGTGAGCTGTACATCGTCTCTGAAATGGTCGCCCATTTCCTTCCTGAGTTTGTACAAAGCTTTAAGGGCAACCTTCTTTATTTCCTGTTTAGCGTACGTGAAGGTCCCATAAGTACTAAATTGTAGGCCAAGATATTTGTAATTGCTAGCATTGTCAAGTTTACTGCCTCTATAGTATAATACGTGCTTATTCATGGTTCTCCCGCAGTTATTAAAAATTAACACCTTAGTTTTATTAAGGTTAACCGACAAGTCGTTTTCTTTGCAGTATTCACTGAGGGAATCCAAATAATCCTGCAGTCCGTTTTTTGATTTGGAGAATATGACCAAGTCATCCGCGTAGAGCATACAACTTAACGGTAACTCGTTTAGTTCTACGTCATTTAGGTTCTTGGCCTTAAGTTTCTCTGAAAGGTCACTGACATAAAGGTTAAAAAGGGTTGGCGAGAGCATGCAACCTTGTTTTACACCGGTATGGCATCGAAAGGCAGGTGTTAGCATATTTTCTATTTTCACAGATGATTTATCATTGGAGTACATTGAATGTAAAATCTCAAGGAAGCGCCCCGTTACTCCCGCTAGCTTCAATTTTTGAAACAGTTTCCCTCTGGGGATACTATCGAATGCTTTACTAAAGTCAACAAAGCAGGTGAATAAAAGGTTATTTGATTTCTTGGCTTTAGATTTAACATATTTGTCTATTAGTGCTTTTAAAATGAAGGTACTGTCCTGTGTACCATGTTTTTTTCGGAAACCACATTGTTCTGGAGTAATTATGCCCTTTGCAATTAGATAGTCACAAAGCCTGCTATTCATTATTGAGGTAAAAATCTTCCCCATGGCTGATAAGAGAGTAATTCCTCTATAATTCTCTGGGTTGGACGGATCATCTTTTTTGAAGATTGGTATAATTAGGCCATGACTCCACAGGGTAGGGTACCTACCACTGGTTAGGATTTTATTGAAAATGATTGTGAGAGGCCCTTTTAAGGCCTCTTTGCCATGTTTGAGCAGCTCGCATAAAATGTTATCTACTCCCGGGGCCTTTCCAGTTTTTAATAGGTCGATAGCAGTTACCGTTTCCTGTTCAGATATTTCATAATCTAGGGGCCCCAAGGCCTCTGATCTTGTTAGTATGAACTCTTCGTTTTGCTGTTTTCGTGCGTTTAACTTTTTAAAGTAACTGTAAAACTTCTCTAAGTCCTCAGATGTATTCTTTTGCATATTTTTGGATTTGCCCAGGTTGAATAATTTCCTAAGTTGTCTCCACGTAGTTTTACCATTACTGAGATCAATGCATTTAATTATCGGATTATAATGTTGGCGTTTCTTTTTTTCTGCACAGGTGTTTGAAAGCCTTTTTTTTCTTGTGTAGACTTGATCTCAATTCCTCCTCGTTCGGGTTTCGTGAGATATGCCTACCTAATGATTTAAGATTCTCTTTTTCTATGTTGCATTGCTCGTCGAACCATGGTTTTTCACTATGCTTCCTCGTGGTGTTAATGAATCTCAAGCCTGCTTGTTTGCATACGTCAATTAAGTTTTGTTTGAATAGATCAGTCATTGTGTCCACGTTATTGATATTCAGTGCTGTGTTCAGCCTGTTTTTTGTTTCTGTACTTTCTAAGAGTCGGCTTAATTCGTATTTCGCATTATCATCCCAGATAAATTTCTTAAATTCGCTTAAAGTGATCTCGTCTGATCGTTTGCCGGAGCACCTTTTTTTTTTTTTTTGAATTAAACCCCTTAAGAAAACCAACCTGGGCGTGGGCCAGCCTTTTATTGACACCTAAAAGAGACAAATTTCAACATAATTGGCTAAACAAAAGATCGATGTCATTTTGTCTTAAAACTGAGATGGGCTAGGGTCTGTTCTGCTTGTTGTGCAAAAAACATGACACGTCTAATCCTCAAAACAAGTCGAAGTTTTTAACAAGGAGCCCTGTAAACGATTTCGCCCAGAAGAGTTTGAAGATCACTGCCGTACGTCACAGCATATGAACGCAGTTTCAGCGGAGATGCTACAGAGGGTTTCCGTGTTTCAGAGAACCCTTGACGAACGCGAAATAGTCACAGAAGAGATGCTGTTGAAATTGTGAAAGGTGAAAACCATCAATAGCAAAGAAGCTCTTCTTGACTATAAAAATGTCAGTTTTTCAAGGTCCCAAAAATGGTACTTTTATAATAAGGTTAACCCACGATTTTGGTAAAAAAGACCTCGATGTTTTTCTTTTTTTTCTATTTTAGTTGAACTAAGACCAGAAATAGTGTTTAATGATGTGTTAAATATAAAAGAAACCTCTCTAGAGAATACAGATTTTTTTAAAGGGGTAAACCGATGATTTTGGTTAGAAAAAAATTCAAATTTTTTCTTTATTTGTATTTGGTAAAAATAAGACTAAAAACGGAATCATCAGCTTTTCATCGATTAGCCCTGAGCAGTCTTTAAAACAGCGCACTGTGTTTGTTTTACATTTTTCGAAATAAATCTGTATTTGCAAGAGATCGTAAAATAGGTTAACTCTCATATGGACACAGGTTGGTCACGTGGTATAATTTCTGAATCTCTTTACACGAGTGAGACCTGGGACCTAAAAGCAACCAAGATGGCGCCTCGGCGCCTAAAATGTTCTTGTTTCTGAACTTTACAGTGATTTCACCGTTTGTACTGAACTTCAACACCGTGGCTGAAACGGTTAACCATCTCGTGGCTTATTCGTCGTCGTTTAGCTCCTTTACGTGAAAAGAAATGTGTTACATCAACAACAGGAAACAAGCTTTGACGCAAAGCAGCACGATAAGTCTGTCGTTAAAGGTAAGGTTCTTGTGAGATCGTAGAAATGTGGTAGAGACTAAGATTCTTTTATTAATGTAAGAATTTAAATTTTCCAACGGCTACATGCAAGGAGGATAGATGACGTCATAACGTTTGTGCAAAAATGCTCGTTGACTCCAATCATCAGGAAATATTGCGATGAAAAAAATATGTTGTTGGCATTGTAACATTTGACGTAACCTGAGATCAGGCGTTATTTTTTTTTGCTTCTTTGCTTCTTTGCTTCTTTGGCTCGAGAGGGAAAAAGAACGCCTGATACATTCATTTAACAAGCCATCAACCGCCCCCTAATTGCCCCCGCAGGGATTTCGCCCAGAAGGCGAAATCCCGAGGAGGCACTCTAGTAACTCACGCGTATATTAAGGAAAGTACTTACTGTTGAAATATACAGTCATACAGTCAATATAGAAAAAATCTCGCGAGGAATCGGTAGGTAATGATGACGTTTCTATTGTTTGCGCCCGCAAGTACAAAATGGTTAGGATGACGTAAAGACAGAACATCCCCAAGGGACCGCTTAGGTAGATTTTGTGACATTTTATTGTGTAGTCATACTTCGACACTCTTTTGCGTTACATTTTATCAGTGACATTCTGTGGAGCAGTTGTTTCAGTGAAAGTTATGGACCAAAATTTTAACGACACTCGTTAAGCGCAGAAGAAGTTATAAGATGCCTATAACTGTGTATATATAAACACCTGGAGAGTTTGCCAGACACGAGTTCACAAATCTTTCATTAGAAACTTGTCAGACATTTTTTCTTTCTCTTTGACCGGAATAAGACTTAGCCCCAAACAAGCAAGACAAGTGAACAACGGCTAGCTTCTCACTAGCAGAACTATGGATGATTACAGAAATTTGCCGACAATCAAATTCTGTGCTGACTTATTCCCTGCTCACACATGTCCTTTCGCTATAAAGTTTAAAATAGACTAGAATGCGTGAGTATTAATTGATCAAACACCCTTTTAATTTCTAAGGCTTCCTCTCTGGCAAATAAAATGAACTGAGTGTAAAAACTGAAAGAGAAATAGCAAAAAATTCAACTTCTAATTAAATCTTTTCTTATGGTTTAGAATAAGCTATTCTCAAAACTGAGAATGTTTTGATCAAAGCTGTGCATAGAACCTTGCGTTTCCTGTATTTATCTCACCTATTGTCTGGAATATGTGTGAAAATCTTCCTTATGAATCGGTATATTTCAAAGAGCTACACAACAAGCAAGAATGCTATTGAGCAACAATAAACAGAGCGGGGGCAGCTGTAGTGTCAACTATTACTAGCTTACATAATCTAACGTCTACTTGACCTGTCATGTTATTAGACAATCAACGTTTACCATACAGGAATCAACTTTTGGTGCAAATCAATTGAAATTAATTTTAGGGAAAGGAAAATTTTCAAGTACGTCCATGTTCAGATGGCGCTTCGATTCCTAAAGAAAATTTAACGGACGGTACCCACTATTGTTACCGCGCACATTTTCTGCGTATGCCAAGGTAGTTGTGCACGACGTAAAAGAAATGCGCAACACGCAGGATACGTGGACTGGCTTTGTCTCCTGTAAGTCTGGGAGGTTCTAGTAATTTCTTGTGGAAAACATGCATCGTTTTTCAACAGATGAAAAATAATTTCTATTTACCTTGTCAGTTCTTTCAAAACTGAAGAAGTATGCCTGTGTTGCTATTTCTGCCATATGATCAATCTGACCGAACATTTGAAAGTCAAACAAAAGTCAGTTCTAAAACATCAAAAGTTATTGCTTTGAGATGTTACGCTTGGAGCTTGGGTATTAAAAAATCCCTTAATAGGCAAGGATCAGTAAATCAGAAGGAAAATAGCTCCAAGTCTCCTGCTTAATCGAGAAACTGCAAGCTTACCTTTCACTCACGTCCTTCGGGGTTTATCGGCTAATCAGCTAGAAACACTTTTCCAAATATTTCTTTAATTTTGTAAGATTTTATGTAATTATTCACCAGAAGATAGATTTAAAGCATTCGAGTACATACAAATGTCCCTTTTATTGAGAGTCTGAGGCTTTTATTTGTTGAACAAACAAGAAAAAAACCATCACAAGATTGCTTGGATTGTTGAAATCGCAGCTTCAGACATAGTTGCAGACTGCAAAGGAAATGCTTTCATTGTGGAAAAAATCGTAAAAAAATTGTTATGCTTTTAACTATTATCATTGTTATTAAGGATTTTGGCATTACTAAGCATTGAAGTTTTTGACTCATTGGGCAGCTTGTCGTGTAGATAGCATTTCTTAAGGTTCAATTCCAGGCCACACATAATCTGGACATTTAGACACAGCTGCCATTTGGCTGTTTACGAACTAAAGATGGAAGGTAAAATAAAGTATTTTCACTTTCGACACTCTTTTGCGTTACGTGTTACCAATTTAACTTCTGAAAACACATGGTAACCCCTACTGTTTATCTTACGAAATGGAAGTAATAAGCCTACTCAGCAAACGATCAATTTTTGGTTTGGGGAAAATGTTGTTTACACTGTTTTTAAGGCAAACGCATGGAGAGGGGTAACTGCTGATAACTTCCTAGTTGTGCTGATATTTCAAAAAAAAAGACGTATAAAGAGCAGTTGTTATGTTATCATTTTTTGCTTATTTTGAAACCTTGTTACAATTATCATTGCATTTGTGCCAGTTCACGTGTACACTCTGAAATTTGGGGAAAATATAACTTTTTATCATTTTTCTAAAAAAAGGCCTATTCAGCGTTTTTGTCCATGTTGAAGCGGAGGTTACCCCCAGTTTTCTTTTTGGATTTCAAAAGCCCCTGATATGATCTACTTGTCTCACGTAGTCATTATGTGGAAAAAAAATACTCCCCATTAGTGGGCACCGTCCTTAAGTCAAAACAGTAGCGGTCAGGGAATTAAATTGGAAGAAGCTAGTTGACAAAATAAATAAATAGTTGACAAGGCTGTGCTCTAACGGCGCCCGGTCGCCTGAGGCGACTAACATTTAGCTTCAGGCGACTGAAGAAAAGTTCCCGGTCGCCCGGCCGGGCACTCTTGCTTCTGGTGGAGTGTTCAGTTAAGTGGGCAGAAAAATTTAACATACTAGCGTTGGCTTGTTGAGTCGGAGTTTACTAATTCGCAGGCTAACTAAACCCTAAAGAAAATGTTTTACGAATGTTGTAAGAAAGAAACAGGCGCGCGTCGATGTTCAGAGGTCGTTCTGCATGATTTCACATGTAACATAATCCATCACTTTGAACGTGACAAGCGGCACGATTCTTGATTTCTTGATTTCTTGATTTTTTTTGATTCTTAAAATAGTTTTAAACTTTTTTGTTTGAGATAGAATGGTTCATTAGGTACAGTTTTTAGGAGAAACTGTCAATGCTTTTCTGACAGACGTGGAGCGAGGCTGGTGACGCGGAGTAATTTATTTTTGTGTAAAACGGTAGTTGCTGTATTGAGCAGTATGCAAATGTAATGTTTTTACGGTTTTTGGCTGCTGTGTCTGCTTGCCTAAAACATAAGGTACGATTGTTTTCTTCCCTTTACACAAGATAACGAAATATAGACAGAAAAGATATGATCGTTCTGATCGTTTTTATTGTTGTTGTAGAAACAGGGCAGTTCCACGTTGTCTTGGCATTTTACGTATCGAAAACTAAATTCGCGTGCATGCAGGCTGTGTATAAAAGTGGGACGGGGACAAGGGGACGGGGACATCAGGACGCGTGTGTGGGGACTTGGGACTTAGGGATGCGAGACGAGGGACTTGAGGACATCAAGTATGGGACGCAGGGACGTGTGGGACGGGGACGCGGGGACGTCAAATACAGGGACGCAAGGCACGCGGGATGCGAATAATTGTTGCAAAAGTCGGAGGTAAATGCGATATCATTCACTTTGGTGCAACCCACCCTGCCCTCCTTAGGGTTCTTCCATGCCTGCTTACGAAGCGAAGACTCGGCGAGGACCCCTGCATTGAAGAAAGTGAAGCCGTTGTCCTGGACTTCTCGCTAAAGGAATATTGGAGGCCAAAGTATGGTAGGGTGGGTTGCGGTCGCCAAGATTTATGTAGAGTAACAGCATTCGATTCCAAATAAATCTAAAATTATAAAGAAATATTTTGTGTAAGCATCATAAGGTGTCCAATGTGGTTTTGGAAGATGGAATCTAATGTTGACCATAAATAACACAGAGATATCGCATTTTTCTCCGACTTAATTGAAACTGAAATAATGGGAGAAACTGAAATAATTATTCACATCCCGCGTCCCCTGCGTCCCTGTATTTGACGTTCCCGCTTCTCTGTCCCACACATCCCTGCGTCCCATACTTGATGTCCTCAAGTCCCTCGTCTCGCGTCCCTAAGTCCCAAGTCCCCACACACGCGTCCCGATGTCCCCGTCCCCTTGTCCCCGTCCCACTTTTATACACAGCGGTGCCTGCATATATAACGGCCAAAATATAATAATAAAAACACGGAAAGAAGAGCTGGTTTACGCTTCGACCGTATCCACGAAAAGCTCAATTATCCTAAAAGATTCACTGATAAAATAGAAAAGAAAATTAAAGATGACTTATTTTTATTTAAACAATAGGTTTTGGGCCGCGGCGGTTTCACTGTTTCACAGAGTTTTTAAGGGAAACTTGAGTTCGATCTGCCGCATATAAAACTCGGTCACATTATATTTCATGCCGCATTGATTCACCTTTGAAAATTTATTTTCAACTTTAGTATTACTGGTAAAAAGCACAGTTTTCCTTGACCCAAAGATCTTAATGAAGTTTACGTAAACCTGCTGAATTTTTTTTACTTTTCCCTCTCCCGGGGGGGGGGGGGGGGGGGGGGTACTTAAGGAATTTCTGGGTGGGGATGTGCCGCTGGGACCCTGGAGCCCTTAACCTATACCAGAGCTAGTTCAGCTAAATTTTGCTACCCTATACTAGAGTAAACTCCCCAAATCCCCCTATCCTAGAGTAGCTGTTTCCTTAGTCTAGATAAAATCTTCAACCAACTGATCAGTTTCCTGAAAAATCATACCCTATTCTAGACCCAATATTCTGATTTCTATACCCTATCCTAGAGTAAACTGCTTGAAAACCATACCCTTCACACCGGCACATACCTATATAGCCCATATATGGCAGTACCCCCCCGGGTTCCCTCTTCAAGACCTAAACAATTCGGCAGCATTGCTCACGTTTCTGGTTTTAAATCTGAATGGCACGAAAACTTTGATGGGTTTCATTAGACAGCATGCGGGTTTTTGTCAAACCCAAAAGGTAAAATTACCGACTTTGGTGATCAGCAGGCCAGTAAGATTCGTGTGCGTAAAAAATACTTCCATCAGATGTATTAGGGCGACCAACTTGAGAGGCCTGGGCACCCAAGATGGAATGCTTGGGAGCCGGAAGGGCTCCGCGAAATTTTCATGCGGGCGACCAACTTTGAGGTCTGGGTGCCTTAACTAAAATTCTTGGGAGCCCAAAGGGCTCCGTGAAATTTTCCTTAGAGCACAGCCTTGTTACATATTGTTTTATTGAGTGGAATAACATGATACGAATAGAAATATATTTAGGCAGTTTGATAATTTTCTTGGAAGGCCGAGAAATAATTAATTTTAGGCTATCAACCTTAACGTTACATGAAGCATAATTTAATTGCAGATATTGTAAAGCCGCGGTGATTTCCTAAAATCGTCTGAGCAAATTTTCTGGTAAACAATGTACAGTTAATGTCAGATCCCAAGGGAAACAGTTAGTTTCGTTTTCCCAAGAGTCCTGACGTATCCCGAGTCGAGGGACCTGACATTAAGTGTTTTTTTTGTATTCCTTGACTTTCAATTGCACTTCAACAGCAACAAAAGAATAACCGCAGTGAACCAAAACAGTTGACTCAGTACTTATAACAACCCAACTTTAATTCTTAAAACCACCTAATGAATGATTTACAAAGTACTTTCCTTATATTATCTGCATCTTTTTCCTTCACTAGCTGCTGTTTCCCTTCTGGGATGACTTTAAAAATCGTTGCTTTTTAGCTTGAGGCTTCATGTTTCTGTTGTTTTGTTCATTCACGAAAAAGAAAATTGGCAGTGTTTTTCCAGCCTTCCGTCACACCACTTTCCACAATGCTTTGATCACCATCTACAACAATGATGAAAATCATGGCATTTCTTAGCTATTTAGTATTCGATAAGCTTCATTATCTTAACAAACCTTGAAACCTTCGAGTCTTCCCTCTAAGCAACGTTTGGTGAGTTGATATTAATAGGACTTTTAACAATTTGTTTGTCATTCAACCATTCAAACTGTTAGCCAGTCAGTTTATCAATCAGATAGTCAGTAAATAAGCCAATCAACAATTCAAATAGTCAGCCAGTCAGTTAGTTAATCAGTCAAAAAGTCAGTTCATGAGTCAGCTGTCAATCAGCCATTTAAACAGTTAGCCAATCAGATATTCTATCCAAGAGTCAGTCTATTAGTCAATAAACCATTCAAACAATTACTCACCTCCCCACAGTCAGTTAATTAGTCAAACAGTCAGTATATCTTTATTGGTGGATCCTGAAATGTTGGCTGTTTTGGTTTCTCACAATAGCCATCACTTTGCTGTTTTCTCTGGCTAGCATGCACTTATACAGTCAGGACTGTCAGCCTTTTATTCCCTCCGTCAGACAATCTGTAAAAAAAGAGCAAAGATAGTTTTAACCAAGATATTTCAATGTTATCCTAATGCCTAGATTAGTCAAATGTCAGAGTCATAGCTGTATTAATCATATGATTACTGCAAATCTAACCTGAGCCCAGGCTCAATTTTCGTTTCGCCTTGTCAATAACATTCTGGCGGGCAAGGCAAAACGAAAACAGAGCCTAATCCAAACCTTCTACCAAACGTCTGCCACCCACTTTTTTGATTGATTGACATTTCTTGAATCAGCCAACCAAAATTACTTCCATTGCTTGTTTTTTTTAGTATGCAAATATTTTTTCATACGTGGGAAAACTGCAGACTCACTGACTTAAAAAATAGCTTTTCCTTTTAATTTTTTCAACTAGAAATAAAACAGTCAGCACAATCGCATTTAACTTCTTGCGAGGTTAAAGGAGATCTCTAAGGTTACTTATTTCTGTTGGCTTGAAGGTAAAAAGTTCTCAAAAAGATGGCGACATGATGTTCTAGATTTAATATTTTGGCTAGCGTGTTCAAATTTAAAATACTGAAATTTCTATTTTTCTGTTGCCTTTATATTTTCCTCGGCAATTTTCCCTGATTTTCAGTACATAAATCTTTAAAAATCTTGGAGAAATAAATCATGGACTTTTTCAAAGGATACATACATTATCTCGGAACAAACCAAACGAATTCTCAAGTGCATTTAATTTAGGTAATTTAGTCCCGTGAGTACACTTGCAATTTGCGAATTTACTAAAGAGACAAACATCTAAAAAAATATATTTTTTTATAAATCCAGGTAAATATTATCTGCCAATTTGGAAAGACGAAACGACACTAATAAAAATGCATGCTCAACTCACCTATAAACAAAACGAAAAAAATATTACAAACACACTTTGTAGTTCTCTTCAGTTGTGTTGTTGTTTTACTGCAGGTCTAAAAAGCTCGCTGAATTTATGAATCGAAATTAACAAACAGCAAACAGCCAACGAGCGAGGACACCAGTTTTCCTGGTTTATTTTTTACAAAAAGCGAAGGCAAACAACAAGTCTGTTACCTTAAGACTAGGGCCACCAGCTTTTATAATAATGTCTACAAAAATTCCCTGAACAGCGATGCCATATTTTTCGTCTTTTTAAAAATACTTCACAGTTGGCGATTGAGGTTTCTTTCACAGTGAGCCTCCGCTTGCGTACACCGTTCAAAGAAGTCATTCCCGGCTAAACTTTCAAATGAAACCAGTTTTAAGATGGACAGTATTTTGATTTGCACTCGTTTGTTGGTAAATCAAAAGGCACCTTTTTTGCGGTCAACAATTTGAAGAGAGATTCAACTCTGCAATACAGTCGAAGAACGACCATCTGAATTTTTTGAATTTCCATGGACATATTAAGGCATTATTTTCCTACTATAAGACCATAAAACAATAAAAAAAGACAGGAAAATCTATCCTTCTTTCTGCCGACGGCTAATCATTCAGGAAAACAACCATGCGAGGAATGAGCGCTTTCAACTTCCATTGATTCCAACAGCCAAACAGATCTTGTGGCTGATTGTTCTAACAGCCAATCAGCGTTGCAGCCAAAATCTGGCTGCAGTGAGCACAAACTTGTGAGAGTTTGTATTAGGTCCAATTTTAGCAGTATAGCCGTTAGAGAGAATATATGAGAACTGCTGAAATTGGGCCTGATCTCAGGTTACTGCAAATCATGTGTCTAACCAATTTTACCCACTGCTTATACATGTATGCACTAGGTCCAGGCCCCTATCATTGTTCATTGCTGGGCATAATTCTTTGATGAATAGTCCCTACTTGATCATGTCCAACACTGAAAAAATGGGCGGTCTTAAATGCAGGTGACTTTTCCACAGGCTCGAGTACAGGTCACCATGATACAGATAAACAAACAGCATTGAAAGTGTCTCCTGGCTCTAATCTCTTAACAAAATACTCTATTAGATCGAGGGTAATCTTTGTGGTTTGGTAATTTATTGATGGAGCAGTGACCTGTATACTCTTGACCTGCGGCGTGTGACCTGTACTTATGACCTAGCACACTGAACAATCATGCGGCCTGGACCTGTCACCTACATTTATTATACAGTGCATTGAAATAGTCTTGAATTCTCTAAAACAATGTCTGCACATGTATGTTACAAAGAATCTACTGAAACTGGATTTTTTGTTCATTAAAAAATGCATTTCATTCTTTTCTTTAGGGATAGCAACATTTCTTAGTTTATCCACTTCTTCCTCAGAAAAATCACACGAATGATCTGTTGTTGAAGTTTTCATTGTTTTTTTCTTCTTCAAAACATGCTCTCTCTTTGCTTTTGCCTGTCACTCAGAATCCATCTTTTGGTAGAAGCACTTATTATTAAAATTAGCCTTTAAATGTAGATGTTCATGTCATATGAATTGTCTTTCTTGTTCAACAGTAAGCAACTACAAGCATGGTAGACTGAGAGAGGGTTACATTAATGGCACACAGTGTTGGACACTAGATGGGAACAAATCAACTGGCTGGATGACATAACGTACACCTAGTGCAAGGCAACTGGATGGCTGAGCTGGCTGGGCAATGGACAGGGAAAACTAGAACTGGCTGGATGACATCACTCATCTAGTACAAGAACCCTGTTTAGAGGAGAATGGAGAGGATGGATTAGAGGGCAAGTGATGTGAGACATCATGTGTACCTGGTTCAAGAGTTGGGCTGTGGATTGTGGAGAGTCTTGCAACATCAGGTTTGTATTGCATGATATTTTAATTGACTAGAAATGGTAAAAGAATTATTTTAAAACATCTTAGTTTAGTATTATCATACTCTTTAAACAATAGCAATAATAATAACATCTAAATCCTGATGATAAAAACAAAGTCAAAATTTTTTTACAGAGAAAATTATGTTGTGTTCATATACCATATGTGACATACCCTGTAAATTTACTGTACTCAATTAATGCTACTCATAATAGAAAGGAGAAGTGTGACATCATGTTACCATGGTAGCAAAATTTCTGTATGGCAACAATAGGGAGTTTTTGCAACAGTAACAGGGAACAGAAAAAAACAATAGGTTTAGATTGGCAAAATTAGATTGTACGACCACGACATGAAACTTCCTAATTTCACGCGCCCGCCTTATGGAGTAGGTGAGCACAACACAAAAATTTTCTTTTTCTTTTTCTAAACTTGCATACTGTCCTTTCTGATTTAACCCAGAAAATTTCGCCAACATTTGACAAATTAAATGAAATGAAATAAGATCAATGAAGTTTGAAGCACTGCGAATCCACTTTTTACAGTGTAAGTGACGTTTTAGTTTGTTTTGTCATCCAAAAATTTTGCTACCATGGCAATGTGACATAATGACTTCTCCTCACTGTTAAAAGCCAGACAAAGAAGCAAAGTTACCAATAATAAACATCCTCAAATAAATGCATCACCTTGTCAGAAGAAGCAGTTATTACTCAAGGATTGTGAGAAAAATATCAAGTACCATTCAGCTCAGTTTCCTATCAATTCTGTCTCAACCAAAAAATAAGACAATGGGACTTAAACCATAAAACAGTCAGTCTAGCAGTCAATCAACCATTTAAACATTGAGCCAGTCAGTTAATCAATCAAACAGTCAGTCCAGCAGACAATCAACCATACAAACAGTTAGCTAGTCAGTTAATCAATCAAACAGTCAGTCCAGCAGACAATCTTCCATACAAACAGTTAGCTAGTCAGTTAATCAATCAAACAGTCAGTCCAGCAGACAATCAACCATTCAAACAGGTAGCTAGTCAGTTAATCAATCAAACAGTCAGTCCAGCAGACAATCAACCATTCAAACAGGTAGCTAGTCAGTTAATCAATCAAACAGTCAGTCCAGCAGACAATCAACCATTCAAACAGGTAGCTAGTCAGTTAATCAATCAAACAGTCAGTCCAGCAGACAATCAACCATTCAAACAGGTAGCTAGTCAGTTGCATCATCATGATCATCATCATCATCATCATCATCATCATCATCATCATAATTATAAAGGTAAATTATAATTATCATAAAAATTATTCCAGAATTCTTTGAGGCAATTTTTATTGAAAGCTTTATAACTTTGACAATTTTATACGTAGAAGAATGTCACACCACAACAAGATAACATTTGCCATAAAATATCTTCTCATGTCACATCTACGGTGATGATGTCATCAATCACGTGACCATCGTTGAATTAGGGTTTTTTGTTGCTGGGACAAGATTTTTTCATTGGGTTAAAACAAAATAGCATATTTGAGGTTTTGGTTGTGTGCAGCATTTAAAAATAACCAGTTTACGTCCGGAATTTAAAATTTAAGGGGGCAATGAACATGAGCGAAAAAGTCAGGAAACTAGGCCAAGGGCTAGAGAGTTGACATTATTTTCATCACATGGCAGAGAAAATTTGCAGGAAAGTAATGTTCTACCTGACAATTTTTTCATTACCAAAAGAGGGGCATGACGTCATAAGTCATGGATCCGAGCATTTTAAATATTTTAGTTCGTTTTTAAAGTACATTTTTCGCCATAAATCTGCAAGTTTTTCTTGTTTTTCTCTACAAATCTTAACACTGTATTACTCCTTAAGTAATTATTATTCCATTTTCAAAACAGAAGCAAACAAAAACTGAGCCAGAAGTTTAAAAGATGCGTAAATCGACCAATATTGCAAATTAACATTGAAAAGGAGACCTAGTCTACTTTTTGAGACTTTTGGAAAATCCTTTTTCAACTTAACTGTTTGTTGCCAAAATAGATGTTCAACGTTTGTTAATAAAGGAGAACTTTCAAAGCTAAAATGATGTATTTGGCAGTCATATTGTTTTTCTTCATTCTGGGGAGAGAGATCATGTAGCAGTTCTTCTAACCCTTAAAGCCAAATAGTTTGCTACCCTAACTTAAAACAATGGAAATAATGATAGACAAGGTTGTGTTAATGTTTTCCCCGACTGATGAAAGGAGACCTTATGAGCGGGGAGAGAATCGCATGGTCATACTGTTTAGTCGGTATAGCCGCAAGATCAATAGTTCATAAATTTCTTAAACGTTCCCCGGCATGGACCAAGCCTGAAAGAGTATTAATGGGTTTATTATGAGATTTACATCTGTATTATTATCTGATTTACACTGTATTACTCCTTAAGTAATTATTATTCCATTTTCAAAACAGAAGCAAACAAAAACTGAGCCAGAAGTTTAAAAGATGCGTAAATCGACCAATATTGCAAATTAACATTGAAAAGGAGACCTAGTCTACTTTTTGAGACTTTTGGAAAATCCTTTTTCAACTTAACTGTTTGTTGCCAAAATAGATGTTCAACGTTTGTTAATAAAGGAGAACTTTCAAAGCTAAAATGATGTATTTGGCAGTCATATTGTTTTTCTTCATTCTGGGGAGAGAGATCATGTAGCAGTTCTTCTAACCCTTAAAGCCAAATAGTTTGCTACCCTAACTTAAAACAATGGAAATAATGATAGACAAGGTTGTGTTAATGTTTTCCCCGACTGATGAAAGGAGACCTTATGAGCGGGGAGAGAATCGCATGGTCATACTGTTTAGTCGGTATAGCCGCAAGATCAATAGTTCATAAATTTCTTAAACGTTCCCCGGCATGGACCAAGCCTGAAAGAGTATTAATGGGTTTATTATGAGATTTACATCTGGCTTCAATCAGTTAAGGATTTAATTCTACACAGAAACTGAAAAAGTCATCCTTGAAAACTCAATCACCATGGAGAAGGAGTATATACCTCTTTTAAACATGAATTGTCAGCACTTACCAAGGTGGTCCAGTGGATAGAGGTGTTCAGTTTTAGTCCTAAAGTATTCGGAGGGTCCGGGTTTGAATCCCCTTGAAGTAAATTTTTCATGACCTTATTTTTTTTTTCATTTTCGTTTTTACTCTCTTTTTTTTTACCTGTGCGGTGCATATAGCTAGTAACATAATGTGGTAAACTTGAAAGCAAAATTTAGAGGAACATAAAAAATGCCATATGTATCATAGGGTATCTACTGCTATTTATAGTAATACTGGAAACTGTTACCATTACCCAGTTCAAACGTAGAATTTCACAGGTGCCTAATTTAATTCGAGAGGTAACTGCTTTGACATGCGACGTCTGAATCAACAGTTTCAAATTAAATACAACTTTGCCGAATCTGCAACTGAATTACAGCCGAAAATTTGATTTAGGTTCAACATTTGATTTAGAAGTCGCATTTCACATGTGCCGAATATAATGCTTTAATTCTAGAAACCCTTATCCATATTGGGTAACATTTTTTTCTAGAGACTGGGAATATTTCCAACAAATGGATTTAAATTCGTCACCATTATACCGACGTCTCAATCAACTTCCGTGTTTAATTACTGATTTTTTTTCTACTAAAATAGGTGTTTGGCACTCATAAGAAATTCCACATTTGAAAGGGGCCTAACTTGACATAGGTTTCAGCTTAGTGGTTTGCAGGCTGTTCGTTATTAAGCTAGTTGTTTTTTTCTTTTCAGTAAGACCAATTCCCATCTCTTTGTAAATCCATTTTTGAGCTATTTTGAAAATATAGCTCATGTCAGTGGTGTGAGCGTATGTATCTTTGTGGCTTTGTATGTTTGGATGTTTGTTGCAGGAGCCAATAAGGTTGAAGGTAGTCTAGCTGAGTTCATGCGTAGGAACCAATGAGATTTTGGCATCCAACCGTTAATGACATTGCTTAAGGTCAAACAAGGGCACTTAGAGACCGCCATCTTGATTCTTCACAATTTTTACGTCTTTTATTACGGCTAAAGGTGTTTAGAAGCATAACACTGAAATATCTTCATGATTCAAATGCTGAGTACAGTGATGCACCTGTTGACAGGTCCACATTTTTTAGTGTGGGTGCTGCTTCAAGACATTTGACCTAATTCGGCTATCGTGAACAGTACAATGCATGTATTTCATCGTTTATGAGTTCTGTTTCACCTGCCACAAGGTAGAGTATAAAAGATCATATATTTTTCAAAGTTCTTCCAGTGAAACAATAATTGAAATTTAGATATGGACTTTAATTCAGATGTTTGCGGCCTATAAATTGTTGTTATAGAAGTTAGAAAGGCAAGGCGAGTATTGTTAATCCTGTAAACAAGCTTTATTCTCTTGCTTACAAAGTTTTGAAACAGACCTTTTTCATACCGGCCAGAAAAAAAACCCTGACTTTTTTGGGTCCAGAACATGATACACAGGGGCGGATCCAGGATTTTTTTTAGGAGGTGGTGCACTCGTCTTTTGCTCTACTTCAACACCAATAAAGCACATAGTTTTTTTTTGGGCAGAATACCAGTTGTATTAGAAAACTGCAGGTCATCTCAGGAAGGGGGGGGGGTGCGCACCCCCTGCATCCTCCCCCTAGATCCGCCCCTGATACATGCTTGCTGCTTAAGAGTTATTACAGTTATGGAAACATATTTTATTTTATTATTAAAGATGCATAACTTAATTCAAAACAGTAGTAGTCAGGGAATTAAATTGGAAGAAGCTAGTTGACAAAATAATTACAGTATTGTTTTATTGAGTGGAATAACATGATATGAGTAGAAATATATTTAGGCAGTTTGATAATTTTCTTGGAAGGAAATAATTAATTTTAGGCTATCAACCTAAACGTTACATGAAGCATAATTTAATTGCAGATATTGTAAAGCAGAGGTGTTTCTTAAAATCGTTTGAGCAAATTTTCTAGTAAACAATGTACACGTAATGTTCTTAATGTCAGATCCCGAGGGAAACAGTTAGTTTTGTTTTCCCGAGAGTCCTAATGTTTCCCTAGTCGAGGGACCTGACATTAAGTGTTGTTTTTGTATTCCTAGACTTTCAGTTGCACTTCAACAACAACAAAAGAATAACCACAGCGAACCAAAACAGTCGACTCAGTACTTATAACAACACAACTTTAATTCGTAAAACCACTGAATGAATGATTTACAAAGTACTTCCCTTATATTATCTGCATCTTTTTCCTTCACTAGCTGCCAATGAGTCAATAATTTTTATGCTTAGTAAAGCCAAAATGCTTAAATAACAATGATAATAGTAAAAAGCATAACAATTTTTTACGATTTTTTCCACCATGAAAGCATTTCCTTTGCGGTCTGCAACTATTTGTAAAGCTGTGATCTCAGCAATCCAAGCAATCTTGTGATAGTATTTTTCTTGTTTGTTCGACAAATAAAAGCCTTGGACTCTCAATAAAAGGGACATCTGTATGTACTGGAACGCTTTAAGTCTATCTTCTGGTGAATAATATTACATAAAATCTTACAAAATTAAAGAAATATTCGGGAAAGGTGTTTACAGCCGATTAGCTGATAAAACACGAAGGACGCGAGTGAAAGGTACCCTTGCAGTTTCTTGATTAAGCAGAGGACTAAGAGCTATTTTCCTTCTGATTTACTGATCCTTGCCTATGAGGGGATTGTTTAATACCCAAGCTCCAAGCGTAACATCTCGAAGCAATAACTTTTGATGTTTTAGAACTGACTTTTGTTTGACTATAAAATGTTTGGTCAGATCGACCATACGGCAGAAATAGCAACATGCGCATACTTCTTCGGTTTTCAAAGAACTGACAAGGTAAATATAAATTATTTTTCATCTGTTGAAAAACGACACATCTTTTCCACAAGAAATAACTAGAACCTCCCAGACTTAGAGGAGACAAAACCAGTCCACGTGTTCTGTGTGTTGCGCTTTTCTTTCGTGCCAGGCATGACTACTTTGGCATGTGCAGAAAATGTGCACAGTAACAATAGTGGGCACCATCCTTAATTAGTCAAACAGTCAGTATATCTTTATTGGTGGATCCTGAAATGTCGGCTGTTTTGGTTTCTCACAATAGCCATCACTTTGCTGTTTTCTCTGGCTAGCATCCACTTATACAGTCAGGACTGTCAGCCTTTTATTCCTTTCATCAGATAATCTATAAAGAAAGAGCAAGATATTTCAATGTTATCCTAATGCCTAGTTTAGTCAATTGTCAGTCATAGCTGTATATCATATGATTACTGCAAATCATGTGTCTGACCAATTTTACCCACTGCTTATACATGTATGCACTAGGTACAGGCCTCTATCATTGTTCATTGTTGGGCATAATTCTTTGATGAATAGTCCCTACTTGATCATGTCCAACACTGAACAAAGGGCAGCCTAAAACACAGGTGACTTTTCACAGGTCAGAGTACAGGTCACCATGATACAGATAAACAAACAGCATTAAAAGTGTCTCCTAGCTCTAATTTCTTAACAAAATACTCTATTAGATCGAGGGTAATCTGTGTGGTTTGGTAATTTATCGATAGAGCAGTGACCTGTATACTCTTGACCTGCGGCATGTGACCTGTACTTACGACCCAGCACACTGAACAATGATGCAGCCTGGACCTGTCACCTACATTTATTATACAGTGCATTAAAATAGTCTTGAATTCTGTAAAACAATGTCTGTACATTTACATGTATGTTACAAAGAATCTACTTAAACTGGATATTTTTTTCATTGCATTTCATTCTATTTTAGGGAAATCAACATTTCTTAGTTTATCCACTTCTTCCTCGGAAAAATCACAAGAATGATTTGTTGTTGAAGTTTTCATTGTTATTTTCTTCTTCAAAACATTCTTTCTCTTTGCTTTTACCTGTCACCCAGAATCCATCTTTTGGTAGAAGCACTTATTATTAAAACTTACCTTTAAATGTGAATGTTGGTGTAATATGAATTCTCTTTCTTGTCCAACAGGAAGCAACTACAAGCATGGTAGACTGAGAGAGGGTTACATCAATGGGCACACAGTGTTGGACACTAGATGGAAACAAATCAAATGGCTGGATAACATAACATACACCTAGTACAAGCAACTGTGGATAATGGAGAGGACAGAAGATGGCTGGGCAAATTAGAACTGGCTGGATGACATCACCTAGTACAAGAACCTTGTTTAGAAGAGAATGGAGAGGATGGATTAGAGGGCAAGTGATCTGAGACATCATGTGTACCTGGTTCAAGTGTTGGGCTGTGGATTGTGGAGAGTCTTACAACATCTGGTTTGTATTGCATGATATTTTAATTGACTAGAAATAGTATAATAATAGTTTAATATTATCATACTCTTTAAATAGTAGCAATAATAATGACATCTAAATCCTGATGATAAAAACTAAGTCAAAATTTTTGGCCCTGCCCAGGAGGCCTGAATGTGGGGTACAGCTGGCCTGGGGTTTTCCTCCTAGGAGCAAGTGGACGTACAGGGAGGTTTTTCACCCAGCTGTTGTTCCACAACCCCCATTTACACAACATTTTCTTAAATATGAGAACAGAACCTAAATATTATATATCACATAAAATACACAACAATGAATCATGGATCTACACAGTTGTTGCATGACTTAAAGAACTTCCTTATAACTGCTGTATTTTTTTTTGAAAACAAATAATTTTTGCAACCTTCAGAAATTACTTTGAATTATAGTAAGGGGTTCCAGGAAATAGTCTGAAATTTACAGAAATTAAATATTTGCCTTTTATCAGGGAAAATTAATTTTCTCTGGTCTCTTAATAAGGATGGGTAGAATCAGTTCGCAAATCTTTTACATCTAATTGGCATCTAGACATTTTTTCAGTCATGTGACCAGCTGAAATTCCACTTTTTTATTAGTAATAATTCCAGTATGTGTGCCACCATTGCACAAACAGAGGCCATTGGGAAGTGTCATTTATCAGCATTAAATTTACTTGTAGGGTTTGTTTTATTAGATGAATCAATTATTCTTTCAAGGAATGTTATGTTTTGATTTTCAATTTGCAAGATGCTCCCTGGCACTTGTTTGTTCAACCAGTTAGTTTAAGTTTAACATTTCCACTACATGATTCCATTGAGCAGTGGTTTTGTTTGCCAAAGATACTAGCCAACACTTTGAGATACCACGAAACAATGTCTGTGGAAGGAGTGCAGAAATTCTATACTGATGACATATCACTACCCAGATTTGGGAAGGACTTCTCTTTGTTTGAGGCAAATTTCCTACACGGCACAACCAATCAGAAACACAACCTAGATAGGTGATAGGTCATTAGTATGAAATTTCTATGTTTGTTCCGTGAACATCATTTCATGGGTAAACCAGTCATGGCATCAAAATAATTTATTTCGCCGCATTCTACAGTTGGAGTCAAACAATCTTAAGTTTAAGGAAGGATTAGGTCACATTTCAAGCACAGGTTTTTGTTTTTTATCAGTTTGATGATTAAATCAGAGTGACAATTGGTGTGGCCACTTTTAAAGTTGCTACTTTCAGGTTACCATGGATACCTCCTTGTGCCTTCCTTGATAGCTAAAGGTTCCTAGCTCATCATGATGAATTGGATAAGTTTGCTAGCTGATAGCATGTATAAGAAGTTATTTTTGTTTTTTCTCTGAAATATCTTGCCTTTCACTGGAAATTTCAGTAGGAGGGTGTGGGTCTTTGTGAGGGAGTACTCCCTTACATAAGCTATATGAAAAAATATACGGTATACAGATTATTGAAATGTTTAAGTACAAAATAGAGTAAGATTTTTTGCATTCTGGTCAGATAGGATATGTTACTTTATCATTCCACTTTCAAAGGCAACAGTTCATACCTGAAGTAGGGGAGGGAAAATCACACGGTGGGGACTGAAAGTACAAAAATGGTTTCCAGGACACATGATGGACAATAATATATTGTAATCCAACCATAAACTATAGTAACTATCTTGCTTTAATACATAGAGGTTACCATTATTTTGTTTTCCTTAAAATATTAGTCCAGTTACTAGGAATTTTAAACAAATATTTTAACACAACAATATGCATTCATTTGAATTGGAACCTTAAAGGAATTCAATTTTGGCTGAAAACTGGTAACCTGTAGTTTTAAACTGCTCTTTGGAATCTTGTTTAACATCAGCAGGCTTGCTAGGTGAGAACATATCCATTAGTCATTCTGTCAATGATAATTATTGCTAAATAATTACTGATAGCGCCAGTATATAGCAATCAACATCTCGCTGCCAAAATTCCATGGAAAGGACAGGCGTCTTCTGTCTTTCCCAGGTTAAGAGCAAAGTTGTTTATTTAGACAAGTAATCTGGAAAAAATTGGTTTCACATTTAGTTTTTCCACACTAGGCAAATTGATCGTTTAGCGGGGTTGTTCTTAAATTAATGAGTAAAGGAAGCAGTTAAAAACTGAAACCTCATAAACTTTGATTAAACCTCATTTGTTTATGCTATCTAGGGGTAAAAAAAATATTGATCAGGGAACTTCAATCTCAAACTTAAGGACTGAAACACAAATAATAATTAATTTCATGGTTCGCATATTATTATTACATTTCAGCCTACAGGTACCCTGGGAAAAATTCAGGAAACCGAACTTTGAAATTTTTTGCCTTCAAAATTGCAACAATTGGCAATATTGCTTCCTTTGCATAATTATTTATATTATTATTACTATTTGTCATTACACCATTTGCACAATTGTTTCATTTAACTGCAGACTACCAGGATTTTTTTAGTAATTCAAGGATTGTGGAGAATTTGATTCTTTTAATTTCTCTGGGATCACTGCATTTAAATAGTCAACTTACAGGGAATTATTAGAAATTCTGGTTGTACTGTAGTCAAGTGAAGCCATTGTTAATATAATCCTATATTATCTACACAACTAACAGCAAGCCCATTAGCACAATTACTTTAAGACCTTTAACCAGGCTTCAACAAGCATAAATTGAACTTTCTCTAGCACAAATCATTCTTAGCCAGGGACTAAGGTTAGTATTTCTGCTTTAGCATTGAAAAAGTCCATTTGAATACTTTTTGGATCACCTTAACAGAGAACCACAAAGAAAAAAATAAGTTTTAAGTTCATTATCTCAAATCTAATTTTTTGGCATACTACAAGGCATAAGTTCTTCTGCGTACTAACAGTTTACCTTCAAAATAGGAATCAGAGAAACAAAACAAAACCAAACCAAAAAAATAGAAAATATGCTTAGCATGTAAGGGTTACCCTTCAGCTATACCAATCTCGGCGTCTCAACTCAGGGACATTATTCAGGTTAGATTTAATATTTATTCAATATTTCATCTATATATTTATTTAAGAGTGTTTAAGGTCATCACTTATTTACCACCTTTCATTCTAGTCCAAATCTAGGAACATAAATTAGCACTGATTTCACAACTTACAAAGTTGCATCTGTGCACCGAATTTTCCATTGGAGATCTTTTATGAACTTTTTGAATAGCTTTCAAAAATCCTAGGAGCATATTCAAGACAGCAGACTATTGGTTACCATCACATTCTCTTTAATTATGTTCGGATTATTTATAATATGCACGTCCACATTTCTTGGTGTTACAAAAGTTCCTTCGTAAATATCAGTTTTCAGTTTGTTTGTTTTTGTTTTGTTTTTTTTTCACTCTAGGTTTACCTTAGCAGGTTAGCCTGATACCATTTGTTGGTATTAATGTGTCGTTATAAAAACTAGTAAAAAAATTAGAGTTATAACCAATTTTTTTTTCGGAATTTTACTGTAACACCAAGTAATACAGGGCTATTATGTTTTTAAAGTGCTAATAGGCTTGCATTTTCTACTTAAAATTTTAGCTTCCTATTTAATTTCAGATCTAAGGTGGCACACTCACAAGATTAGGAGCCCATCACTTGGGAAAGGTCATGGTTAATCTAGCCAACCTCGCTCCTGCTGGGCTGTGGAAGCTCTGCCTCTGAGAAGGTGTGAATTCTGATGTCCTCTGAGATATTCCAATGGAGAAATCCTGGGAAGCTTTATCTGATCTTGTAATTCATGCTGGGGGCAGTTGGGCACTTGGAAGATTTGGCCGTTTGTTCCCAAGTGGGGAGGACAGTGTGGAGGAAGGTGAGAGTTTGCTTCTTATGTTCTTGGGGCTTCATTCATTTTGTCATAATACTACCCACACCTTTTTCTAAAAAAAACCAGTAAGGTGCTTGTCTGCAAACAATTTGTCTGGGAATGTTCCACTGCGGTAGGATGAAAAACGGGGGTTCTACAATTGTGCTGACTAACGAAGTAGGTGAGTGGACGGAGGATTCGAGGACGGAGGACTGGACACTGAATCTCACTGGTGTGGCGTGGGTGGATTTTTACAAATGACATCAAATTGAGCTGATAGTCATAAAAATCTCTCTAATGGGGGGCAACCGGTAATGGAGTTCTCTTCTAAACCTAAAAATTTCACATCTATCTCAAGCTTGCTTAGGCCTAATAATAAATAACCGTTCAAACCATCGCAGAGGATAGATGCAAATCAATTATTATCTTAATTATCATTTCAGTCTCATATTTGCGGCTTCAATTATCTAAAACTGATCAGAACTAAGGTGTTATTACATCAACATCTGTTGTTTTTTTGTCTGTTGTTTTTGTGTCAACTGGAAATAACAGTCAAACAAACGTGGCTGTTGATGTTAAAGACTAACTTCTCTTTGATATTATTTAAACCTTCGGAAAGCAAAATAACTAAACCATTTTAATTTAGGATTCAATTATTATCTTAATCATTTCATTCTCATATTTCCGGCTTGAATTATCTAAAACTGATCAGAACTAAGGTTTTATTACATCAACATCTGTTGTTTTTTTGTCTGTTGTTTTTGTGTCAACTGGAAATGGCAGTCAAACAAACTTGGCTGTTGATGTTAAAGACCAACTTCTCTTTGATATTACTTAAGCCTTCGGAAACCTAGATAACTAAACCGTATTAATTTAGGATCAAATTATTACGATTTTAATTTTAACTTGGTTAATCAGACTGCTGTGGAAGTCTTCTCTATTTCCTTTTTTTGAACGGGAAAGAGTAGATTTCCTTGGCTTGTGTGATAAATCAAGTTAATTTGACCTTCATGCTTTAGGTTCAGTTGTAGACATAAATTTATAAACAACGTTTATCATAAGCATAGATTTTAGTATCTTCCTTAAATTTTCAGCTAATTTCATTCAGCAGTGACTTCAATTGATACATTAAAATCGGCTTTCCCATAAAGGGCTGGAAGATGCTTTTTCTTTCTTTCTTTTCTTTTCTGTTTTTTTTTTTAAATTTGCACAACACATTTGACTAGTTCCAGTCTTTTGTTGGAAACCTGATGTTAAGTATCCGTTCCGGTCACGACAGCTGAAACATCTCTAGGGAAATCGGCTCAAATTACTATTCCGGCAAATTTTCATTATTATGCGGATACTCATCGCGGCTAGCTGCATAAATTAAGACTTAAATCAAATCCAAGTTTTTCCAGCTAACATTTAATTTTACTCTATAGGATAAAAAATATAGATATTTCCGCTAATTTCCGTAATTTTCTTTTCCGTTTCGAAATGCGCAAATTTGTCCGTTATTTTCATTAGAAGTAAAAGGATCCAAAATTTAACTTAAATGAAATATTTATTTACAAAGTCGCTCTAGATCTAATCCCTTTGGCGAAATTTGAAGGCGAAATCTATTCGACACTGATTCTAAATAACGGCATCCTAATTCATACTAGGGCGGGCAAATTTAGATATTAAGAAACATTAAGACCAAAACTCAATCGCGGCACATCGGCATTTTAGGATAAATGATAATAAACGGCCTTAGAATAAAGTCTTATTTCACATAAACATTAATCGCTAAACATTAAAATAGGGCAAGGGAAATCCAGCATTAGTTGCTTCGCAGAGGAGAGATTATTATTGACTTGTGCTCTTTGGTGAAGTTTGTGAAATGAAGGTCAGTCAGACCAGCGCGATTCTTTGTTCAATTCTCTGCCTTCGTTTCTGACGGACACGCACTCGAAAAGTGAGTTAACACTCTGTAGCACCCTCTTTTTTCTTGTCCGAGTCTCTGGATATTTTCACGAGATATTGACTTTGTAGATACGCGTCTTCAACTAAAACAAATTATATTTTTCGCTGAGAATTATTTTTGGCCGGTGTGGTATTGTGACATAAATGAATGGGACCCTGAGGGCATGGGGAGCAAACTCTCACTTTCCTCTACGCTGCCCACCCACTTGGGAACAAACGGCTGAATTTTTTAAGTGTCCAACTGCCCCCAGCTTGAATGAAGGGATCAGATAAAACAGACCAGGATTTTAAAGTTGGAATATTAAATGAGGACAGAAGAATGAACACCCACTCGGACCAGAGTGGAAGCAGCCCGGCAGGGACGAGGAAGGCTAGATTATTTTTTTTTATAATTTTTTTATTGTAAATTCATGGACAACAGAGACAAGTTTTATTTCTTCAATAAAGTATTGTTATCTTCAGTACCCGTGCCGTTTACTTTGTAATCCAACTACTTTAGTGAACCAGATAAACGCCCTAAAGGCTTGGACACAGCAAAACATTGCGCGCAGTAAAGACTTGTTTACACCAGCGACATAAACACAAGCACAAGTTAAGTGCGGACGTAACAGCACAAGAATAAACACAAACACAGGAGAAAGTACGCACTGATTCTTTCTATTCTCACCAGTAATTCACGCATTTAAAGCACAAGTACAAGAAAATCAAACGAGTTCGTTTTTTTCTTCTTCCGCTTGGACTTTAATTTAGTGAATTAGTGATGATCAAGAAAAGAATGATTGTGTTCCTTCTTCCCATGTTTCTGCTTATGCTTTTGTTGTTGACGATCTCACTGAACTCAATTGTACCGGTTTTGCTTGCGTTGATATCGCTAGCATAAGCTAATCTTTAACTTACACCGTTTCCCAACCAAGCGATTGTTGCATTCAATGTTGTTAAGGATTTATTGAATTAAGTAAATTGCTTTTCTTTACACATCGTAGGCAACAACCTCAGCGCTAAAAAACGACGTAACTTTTCTGCGCGCAATGCTTCACTGTGTCCAAGCCTTTACGTCTGAGAAACTATAAGTACTTAAACAACAAAGTACGAGTGTCGATGCGAACTTGGAAAAACAAAAAAAGTACTTGACAACACTATTAAGAGAACTTTAGCCCACGAAAATTCCTTTAAGTTTGCCAGGCCCATAAGCAACATTTTAAAGTGTTTCGATTGAGTTTTTCGGAGACCATACCGATATTTTTCATTCGTCTTAAAAAGTGATTTTATCTCTGTCTGATCGTTATGAAGTTTTCACCACTGAATGATTTTGGATTGAATAGCCGTGATAAATTGTTTAATAAAAAAAGTTCAAAATGACTCAAATTAATCCTAAGTAGTGTCAGAATGCTGCTTAATATCACATTTCGCTGCTTAGAAATTTTGATGAATTTTCTTTCATGCGATCCTGAAAACTAAGCTGTTATCTCACCGCCTGTCTAAGTGCAACTTTCTTCTCAATTTTGATTTTTAGCGCTTCTCTGTATATCTCTATAACGGCTTGACAGAATTCTTTTTATACTTCATCAAATAATCTTCATGATCTGCATAATAATGTCTGAAACTTTCATTAAGACTGACTCACTGTAACACCTTGAAATTTCAAGGCAAACATTGCCTAAACCCGGTCAAAAATCTGCGTTAGTACAACATTCACTGTTTTGATGTTATGCTAATTTTTCCAAATTAATGCGGACCATACATTCTATTGCATCTTTTGAATGTAAAACATTGACAATATTCGCACTGAGGCGAATGAAAAATATCGGTATGGTCTCTGAAAAATTGTATCGAAACACCTTAAGGTCTTTCTCAAACTCGCACCAACACTCGTATTTTGAGCTTAAAGTACTACCTGGTTTAAATCAAGAGAGAGCTAAGTTCTGTTTCTGATAAACTCTTGGTTAAACTTTGTGGTAAAATCAGACTAATTTTTTAAAAACACCTTGCATGTCGACGCAAAGTACGCCACAAATAAGTGATTTTCAGAAAATAAATAGCCAAAAAAATATACTGACTGTGTTTATGAAATAAAATGGTGCAGTCTTACTTGTATTTGACCTCGGGATCGTCACGCAGAGACAAACGCCTTGCGTGACGATCTCAACGACAACTGCAAACAAGACTACGATTCTGACGCAAACTGGAAATAAAAAGAAATCATAACGCACGTAATTGTGGCGCAATTTGCGAAAAAAAAAATCAATGATAAAGTCAGTCTGAAATTACACACTAAGCGTTATCCAAGACCTTTTTCCCTAATACTGTGAACTTCTTTTACTCCCCAAGTGATGAAAATGCTAATTCTCCTTGCTAATTCTCACGGTTCGTTATAATACTAACGTGATTTCTCGCGTACCAAACCAATACCCAAAATTCTTGTTTTCTTATTCTAACCACCCTTCCAGCTTCAAAACTTATTGGTTGTGAGTCAAACGATCCCATAGTTCATGGCGCCAAAAGCTAGTACCCACTCCCCTTGCAGCTTGGGCAATGCAAGGCAGATTTGAGATTCATCTTAAAGTTCACAGTAAATAAACGAACAAATAAACTAACACAGACATGCGATCCACCAAGACTATACAGTCGAGACAAGTCATTCATTCAGTCATAAATCAAGTCAAAGTCAGTAAATCCCTAAATTATTCAGTCAATACGTCAATATCCCAGTTGAGCAGTAAATAAAAAGGTCTATTGGTATGTCATGGAATCAGCAAGTAATGAGGAAAATTGATCATCTGTTAGAAAGAAAGCACTCTTGGACTATAAATATATTGATTTTACTTGGTGGCCATATCCGGATTTTTTCAAACGGTTAACCCATGATTTTGGTCAAAAACTGTAAATTTCTTCTTTGTTAGTTTCTGGACAAAATAAGCTATGAAATAACATTTGATAATCATCTAGTTAGAAAACAAGCCTTTCAATACTATAAAATTATTGATTTTACATAGTCGCCATATTGGATTTTTTTTAAAGGGGTTAACCCATGATTTTGGTCCAAAAAAGGAAATTTCCCCTTTGTTTGTTTCTGGACAGAACAGGCCTTGAAATAATATTTGATGACCATTTAGAAAAATAAGCCTTCCTAGACTATGAAAATACTCATTTTACATAGTCGCCATACTGGATTTTTTTTAAGGGGTTAACCCATGAGTTTGGTTCGAAATTGGAAATTTTACATTTGTTTGTTTTTGGACATATTAGGCCTAGAAATAATGTCTGATGATCATCTAGTTAAAAATCAAGCCCTCGTAAACGATTAAAAAAAATCGATTTTAAATAGTCGCCACATTGACATCTTTTCAAACCCTATCCCATGATTTTGGACAAAAAATGGAAATTTTATCTTTATCAAGCCCTCAGCCAATCAAAGGTGCTAGCAACGTTTTCTTTTATAACAAATTATTCAGGCTGTATAAATTTTTGTCCAAAGTCAGTCAGCCAGTCAGCTATACATTCAGTCAACCAGCAAGTCAGTCAGTTAGTCAACCAGTCAGCTAGTTAGTCAGTCAGTCTATCAGCCAGTCAGCCAGTCAGCCAGCCAGCCAGCCAGTCAGTAAGAAAGTTAGTCAGTCAGTCAATCAGTCAGAAAGTCAGTCAGTCAGCCAGTTAGTCAACCAGTCAATCTGTTAGTCAGTCAGTCAATCAGTCAGCCAGTTAGTCATTCAATCGCTCAGCCAGTTAGTCAACCAGTCAGTCCGTTAGTCAGTCAGTCAGCCAGCCAGTTCGACAGTCAGTCAATCAGTCAGTCAGCCAGTTAGTCAGACAGTCAATCGGTCAGTCAGTCAGTCAGCCAGTTAGTCAACTAGTCAATCCGTTAGACAGCCAGTCAATCAGTTAGTCAGTTAGTCAGCCAGTCAGTTAGTTAGTCAATCAGTCAGTCAGTCAGTCAGTGTGTCAGTCATTTTGTTTTTCGGTTAAATGGGCATTGAAATAATGTTTGACGATCATGTAGTTAACGAAAAAACTAAATAGTTGTCATACTGAGATCTTTTTTGAAGGAATTAACCCATGATTTTGGAGAAAAATCGGAAATTTTCCTTTTTGTTTGTTTGTTTGTTTGTTTGTTTGTTTTAACAAAATAAGCCTAAAAATAATGCCTCATGATCATCTTGTCAGAAAACAAGCCCTAAAATACTATAAAAAATAGATTTTACACAGTAGCAATATTGGGATTTTTTCAGAAGGGTTAACCCATGATTTTGGTCAAAAAATGAAAATTTTATCTTAGTTTGTTTCTGGACAAAATAGGCCCGGAAATAGCGTTTTGAGGATCTTCGAGGAAGAAAACAAGCCCTCCTAGACTGTAAAAATTTGATTTTTCATAGACGCCTCATTGTTTTTTTCAAAGAGGTTAACCAATTATTTTGGTCAAAACATGGAAATTTTATCCTTGTATGTTTTTGTACAAATGGTCCTTGAAATAATGTTTGAGGATCATTGAGGTAGAAAACAAGTCCTCTTTGACTATAAAAATTTTGCTATTACAAAGTCGCCATACTGAGATTTTTTCAAAGGGGTTAACCCAAGATTTTTGTTAAAAATTGGAAATTACCTCCTTGTATGTTTTTTTGGCAAAATAAGTCTAGAAATAATGTCTGATGATCATTTAGTTAAAAGCCAAGCCAATCAAAGGTGCTAGCAACGTTTTCTCTTTCAACAAATTATTCAGCCTGTATAAATTTTTGTCTAAAGTCAGTCAGCCAGTCAGCTATGGATTCAGTCAGTCAGTCAGCCAGTAAGTCAACCAGTCAGCTAGTTAGTCAGTCAGTCAGCCAGTCAGTCAATCAGTCAGACAGTCAGTCAGTCAGTCAGCCAGTTAGTCAACCAGTCAATCTGTTAGTCAGTCAGTCAGTCTGTGAGTCAGTCAGTCAGCCAGTTAGTCACTCAGTCAGTCAGTTAGTCAACCAGTCAGTCCGTTGATTAGTCAGCAAGCAAGTTAGTCAGTCAGTCAATCAGCCAGTCAGTCAGTCAGCCAACCAGTTAGTCTTTTAGTCAGTCTGTCAGAAAGTCACTCACTCACTCAGTCAGCAAGTTAGTCAACCAGTCAATCAGTTAGTCAACCAGTCAGTCAGTTAGTTAGTCCATCAGTCAGTCAGCCAGCCAGTCAGTTAGTCAGTCATTCAGTCAGTTAGTCAATTAGCCAGTAAGTGAGTTGGTCAGCTAGTCAGTCAGTCAGTCATTCAGTCAGTAAGTCAGTCAGTCAGCCAGTCAGTCATTAAGCCAGTCAGTGAGCCAGTCAGCTGTCAATCAACAAGACTGTCAATAACTGATGCTGACTGTATAAGCCATGATGTAGATTGCATGTCTGATCTTACCCACAGTCAGTTTTACATCTTTTTATCCTCCATGTGAAAATCAAACCATGAGAACTTTGAACAAAGTTCTAAACACAGTGCTAACAAAGTTTAAAATTTGAAGTAGTTTTCAAATTTCAAATTTTGCAAAATTATGAATGATATTTTAGTTATCCATCTATTTTAATATTTTAACAAAGTTGCTGTTTGATTAAGTGCTGGGCTTGACAATTTCTTTGGCTAAAATTCTGGAGTTGTGGAGTTCAGAGACTGCCATTTTGAGTTGGAGATTTTCTTTTCAGAAACACTCTTAATTTAATTTATGGCTTTTTGTTGTTATCCTTTTTCAAAACATTTTAAGTGCAATGTTGTGTACATTGTACGTAAGGTTTTCTGAACGAGAAAATGACTTGACTGAATAGTGATATGAAACTTCAATGCACATCAGTGTACATGTAAGCTTGCAGCACATTATTTGTCCCTTTTTGGCCAACTTAAAGCCTTTTTTTTCCAAAACGTTTTCTATTTCAGCCAAACTATCACCAAATTAATGTTGCTGACACAATGACTGTGAACTTAAATTAAAAGGTTGGCAAATAATTGGGTCATTGACAATGTGGTTCTTTGACAATGACTTTGCAATGCAATTTTGCACATGAAGGTAATGTAAAACTGCTGTAAACTAGCAGAACTTAGCTCATATCTATAACATACCTGTGGCAAAACTGATCAAAAGCAAGCTAATACTTATCCAGGAATAAAATGCTATGTCTATTTGGCATGAATAATTTTCAAGCCAAATGTTTAGACACACAATAAACGAGGATTATAAAACTGAATGTGCATTTTCATAGTATAATTTATTGTAAATTAGCAGTGTTTATTCAACACCTTCAATGGGTTGTAGGTTGACTAACATCCACTAAAGTTGCTCAAATTATGCTTAGTTGTCAAGATGCAAACAGTACTGCTTTGAAAGTTTTCCTTCATTTTGTGAAGACAGTGAATTGGATGGCTTCTTGAGCTTCAAACACTGACTGTTATTTCCTGAAATGGTTTAGGGTCTAGTCAATTTTAACAAATGCATTTACCCATCAAATGTTCTGAGAGTAAATAGATCCAATCACTTTTTATCAATTAACTGCTCTGAGTTGAAGTTCTAGATTTTGTTCAAAAACTTACTTTTTGGAAATTTTAAGCAAACATAATTTGTTTTGGAAACCATCTTCTACATAACAAATAAAGTGGAATTGACTTTGATCACACACGAGGAATCATCAGAAGTTGAAACTTTTACCTTTTACTTTTTACTTACTAATTATCAATGAATCTTGTGGCAAGAAACAGTGCACAAAGGAAACTCCAAACACCTTGAATCATGAAAATGATGCAGTAAACTACTGGGTGTACGCACACAAACCAACCCCTTAAAGATAATCCTCTATTGTTAACTCCCTTAAAATGCATCTACATGCATTTTAATGTAATGTCCTGGATAAGATTAGTAACTCTCTTTCGAACAAGCCAGCCACATTTTATTTATCTGGTTCACTCAAAAGCTGGATTACAAAGTAAACAATGCAGCCCTTACGGTACTGAAGAAAACCTCTAAATTATCCTAAACATCAAAGACTTGATCCAGTCTGTTTGTGGCATGTGCATCTGACCTGGAAGAAAAAAATCACAAATGTACATAAGCAACAGGATAAAACTATAATATAAAGTCAGGGGTCTCACGTAGCCAGCTGGTTAAAAATAGAGACTGTATAAAACTGTATCAACAAGGGGCCCATAAGTCCCCCTTTTCTGGGGTGGCCTTCTTCTTGGGACATGCTTCCCCAGAAAATCTTGCAATTTTAAAGCACTAAAATGCATTCGTTGGTTGTTGGTGCTTATTGAAACATTACTTACAGTGGAACCTCTGTTCAGGGGACACCCTCAGATCTGAGAAAAGTGTCGGGACTGTCCCAATAATTGACCAACAATGGATTTATTTAAAGTCTAGAATCTGCTGCAGTTATTATTTTTTAAGCAGCTAAATACACAGTTACACATGTAACGTTTCTCTGACAAATTGTTGCATCGTGTTCCTACAAGTCATGACAAGTGCAGTACATCAACATTTTAATTTAAGTGAGATTATTATGTCCATGCTGTGAAAGCTGCAATCGTTGTGATCAGTGTACACTTTAACCCTCTTTGTGGTCAGTCACATTCTAAGTACTAAGGTGTCCCCTGAATGGAGGTAAAACCTGGGATTCAGGACTAAGAAAAAGTGTCCCTTTCCCCTGAATAGAGGTGTCCCTTCATCAGAGCTAACAGATAAAAAGATTATGTGAATATTTGCCCTGGTATAAATTTTGCATCCCCTGGATGGAAGAGTCCCTTGAATAGACTGAAGTGTTTTAATAAAGACATTCCACTGTATAATATTCTATTTATCAGTCCAATTAGGAACCAATACTTATAAAACAGAGATATTACTTATATTTGTATCTATAATAACAATAACAATAACAATAACAATAATAATAATAATAATAATGTCATTCAATAAGGATAAACACATAACATTCAGTCACTGACAATAATTTAATACTTATAGACCTTAAGACCTTAATACCCTAACAGAAGTGACTACATGTGATCAGAGATGCCCAGTTTAACTGGGATAGGTCCCTTATCAAAATGCCACCGCCTTTACTAGTTACATTCTATTTTGCTATGCTAGTAGTATTACCAATGAAGGTTTACAAACCAACCTAGTGACTTGTCATCTCTTTCCTGTGGTAATGACGTCCTTTAATACAGCTGCCTCTCTATTGTTGGAGCCACTCATAAACATGCATCTAACAATCTGCCACACCCTGTTGAAATCAAAATTTGGGTAGTGTGGCTCTTTAACACAACTTATTTCCTACGCATTTCAAAAAATTTGAACTTGATCCTGCCATAATTTGAGGACTA
Organism: Porites lutea; assembly: GCF_958299795.1. Lineage (NCBI taxonomy): Eukaryota > Metazoa > Cnidaria > Anthozoa > Scleractinia > Poritidae > Porites > Porites lutea. The sequence continues at coordinate 726,087 of NC_133208.1, read as the reverse complement.
GTAACTTGTCAGCAGATAGCTTCAAAAAAAATACTGATGACCTCGATGGGTCAATACCTGAGCCTGCGATACGGTCAGGTGATACTGGTCACCACATACCCTGTTTTGACAGCTGTCAATTTATCACAACATGGATGCGCAATATCAGGTTGCATCTGGGCTCCCAAACTAGCTAGAAAGTGTGAGATGGATGGTCGGGCTATTGGTGTATGGTCACATGATTACCAAATTTTCTCGGATGGATAGTTTTTCTTAGCTAAGGGGCTCCGCTATTACCAATAAAGGTCACAAACCAACCTGATGCCTAGTGATCTCTTCCCTGTGGCAATGACATTCTTCAGATCAGTTGCCTCTCTAATGTTGGAACACTCACGAACATCTGTTCAAGACAATGTTATTCTTTTCAGCCTAAAAAAGAAATACCTGAAGGTTAAGAAAAGTGAGTACATCATAATTTTAGACTTCCTAGGTTATTTTACTATTATTAGTAGCATACAGAAGTACACTGGATTCAGTTATGCACAAAAAACATGCAAAGTAAATGTTGTACTGAAGAAGGATTTGATAGTTTTCTGTGGTGGTGGTGGTTGATATGACATCTGGTTTGAAAGCTGTCGGTTTCAAATGACAGTTGAACCTCCACTAACAAACCTCCAACTTTCTTCCATTGCTGATTGGCAAATCGACAATTGCTCTTTTTTCATAGTTGGACTTAACAAGGGTTTAGTTTTGTCTGTGGCACATCTTTTGTTTTCTAAGCAAACTGAATTTCTATCCAGAGGATCCGAAAGGATAAGTTATCTTTGTAGGCCATCTGAACAACTATCATGAGACAAAATTAATGATAAACAAAGTCTATCCATAGCACAGACTGTAATTATAGTTTGACACTGACCTCAAGAATACATTGCATCCATTAATCAGCATTCTGTTGGTGTGTTCCTCCTTGTCCTGTCTGATGCTTCGGTTATCTTTGTAGGCCATCTGAACAACATTCATGAGACAAAATTAATAATAAACAAAGTCTATCCATAGTACAGACTGTAATTATAGTTTGACACTCACCTCAAGAATACATTGCATCCATTAATCAGCATTCTGTTGGTCTGTTCCTTCCCGTCCTGTCTGATGCTTCAGTTATCTTTGTAGGCCATCTGAACTACTATCATGAGACAAAATTAATGATAAACAAAGTCTATCCATAGTACAGACTGTAATTATAGTTTGACACTCACCTCAAGAACACATTGCATTCATTAATCAGCATTCTGTTGGTGTGTTCCTTCCCGTCCTGTCTGATGCTTCGGTTATCTTTGTAGGCCATCTGAACAACTATCATGATACAAAATTAATGATAAACAAAGTCTATCCATAGTACAGACTGTAATTATAGTTCGACACTCACCTCAAGAATACATTGCATTCATTAATCAGCATTCTGTTGGTGTGTTCCTTCCCGTCCTGTCTGATGCTTCAGTGCTTCCTTTTTCCTCTTAAGTCATTTAGCAACATCATAAATAGACCTGTTAGGAATCCAAACTCATACAAGTAGTTTTTTTTGTACATTTCCAGACTGGTATCTGGAATGTATAGGGCAGGCATCAGGGATGAAGTTGTGGATCAATGACTACAACAAGTGTAGAGAAAAAGACATGACTGAGTCGCTATGTTAGTTATCCTGGATTTCCTGGAGCTAGATATGGTAGGTTATTCTGATTGCCTGGTTGACACCACAGCAAAAAGGGCAACCATAAGGGATGGAGAACACTACAAGGAGGCCAGGGAAGAACAGTTAGTATGAGTTTTTAGTTTCCATACTTACTGGTTTTTTTTGCTGACAGTTCTATGATCCTTCCCTTGTGTTATGCAGATTATATGACACCGGTTTCCGCCAAAATGGTTCATCAGCTAGTCACTACTACACCTTCACAAGTTCAGGTTCATTGGAATCCTGAAGTCATACACAAGAAACCAGCAACTATGGAATCCAATCTCATACAAGTTGTATCTTCCATGAGTTTCCAGTCTGGTATCTGAAATGTATGAGACAGGCCTAGGCATCGGAGATGCAATAATAGTAGAATCCTACAAGGAGGGAAGAACAGTTAGCATGAGTTTTTAGTTTCCATACTTACTAGTTTTTTGTGCTGACAGTTGTATGATCCTTCCCTTGTGTTATGCAGATTCTATGACACCGGTTTCCGCCGAAACGGTTCAACGGCTAGTCACCGCTACAACATCACAAGTTCAGGTTCATTGGAATCCAGTCATACACAAGAAACCAGCAACTATGGAATCCAATCTCATACAAATAGTATCTTCCGTGAGTTTCTAGTCTGGTATCTGAAATGTATGAGACAGGCATCGGAGAAGCAATTATATATAGTAGAATCCTACAATGAGGGAAGAACAGTTAGTATGAGTTTTTAGTTTCCATACTTACTGGTTTTTTGTGCTGACAGTTCTATGATCCTTCCCTTGTGTTATGCAGATTCTATGACGCCGGTTTCCGCCTAAACGGTTCAACGGCTAGTCACCACTACAACATCACAAGTTCAGGTTCATTGGAATCCAGCCATACCCAAGAATCCAGCAACTACGGAATCCAATCTCATACCAACTGAGCAAGTATGTTGGATATCCTGGATTTCCTGGAGTTGGATGGTGGATTCTCCAATTGCCAGGAGTAGCATGTAATGTTTTACAAGGCAGAGTTATTAGCCCTGCACTTAACCCCCAACCGGGAGGACCAGGGTGCTGTTTAGTCTGGCCTTTTTCCCTTAGAGTACTCTGGCATAATTGAACCATCATGGAGCATAAGCTCCTGCCATCACAGGTCTAGTGGTCAAAATGGCATGCAAGCCTCCCCATCAGGCTGTCATTGTCGGGTTGTCTCCTCATCAGGTTGTCATTGTGTGATAATCATTGGAATTCTATTCAGCGCTTTTCCTCTTCTGGGTCACCCGCATCCACTGTTGAGACAGGCAGGCCAGCATCTTCATTGCTTCTTCTTCATTGCTCACGGTGATTCTATCAAATAGATGATCACAAGACTTACTAATCTAATTAAAAAGACTGGAAGGGGAAGCCAGGTACTTGAACAAAATTGCTGTTGGTAGTGTAGTTACTGTAGGCAATGTAGTTACTGTCAGTGGTCTTATATCAGTGTGTAGTCTGTGTGATCAGCATAGTTAAAGTCAGTGTCTTTGCAGTGATTTAAGTGGCTGTCTCTGTAAAAGCGTTCCACTTGATTTCAGGACAAAAAGTAGTTTTCCTTATTTTTTGTTGGTGAAGAGGCTTTAGTATAGACATATACTAAAATCGCTACTTTTGTTTTGAAATTCTTTTCTTAGCTCTGCTACATCTCAGAGAGTATCTTTGATAAAAACATTTTCAAGTTACAGTGGTTCAAAGACTACGTATTTTGCAGGCTTAATCCAAACCCTGAAAGTAAGGAAGATTGGAGGAAAAATTTCTCAAACGTTGCAGACGAAATCTGGTATAAAAATCATATCAAAGTAAAATTCTTGGCTGCAATCATGCTTGAAATCCAGTCTGTGCATTCTTGAATAGGGCTGATCACTTTTCTCTGAGTTAAGCGATCAAGTTCATTCTCCAGTTTCTCTATAAGTGCAACAGGTACACGACGCAGCAGCATAACTGTAGGAGCAACATTTGGATCTGATTCAAGTTGTACTTTCCCTTCCATGCGGCCTAACTCTTCTCCAAAGACGTCTGAATATTCACTCATCACAGCATCTTTTGTGAACTCAGGCTTCTCAGCATCACAAGCCAATGTCTCTTCTCTAATGGACAAAATGTTCTGAGTTTGCACAACCAGTAGCTTCATCTGCTAAGCAGTTTCCAGACCGAGTAATGGAGCAAAATTGCCATTAACAATGGTGAAGTCGATCAGATAGCTTTCCACGTTCTTAGGATTAACTAGGGAGATTTTTGCTTTACCAATGGCTGACATCTTGAGGGTGACTCGATTTCTCAACCACAGGACGTTGCAGGATGCACTTGAGTCAATTAACATTTTCACTTCTTTCCCACCAATCTTCATAGTGGCCAGGATCTTGTTTGGGTGGTTATCAACAGTGTTGATCTCTTCCTTGGTGCAGGATACTGAGAGAATTTCCTCTTCACTTTCATCAAAGTCAAACTCATTCACTGAATGCTTTTGTGGAGGTTTCCTGTTTCCTGGCTTCTTTTTATGTGTGCCTCGTTCCATTTCAGATTTTCCTGGATAACCGAACCTAGAACCTTGTGTGAGCGGACTGTTTCGAGTAGTATTGATCAATTCATAACAAGAGCAGCTGAGGGGTCACTTTAAAGAAACACACCTGTGGCTCTTTACACTTTTTCACATTAAGCTTCATCAGGAAGCTTAACCCTATTAAGAATAAGTTTGGGACTTCCGTGCAGATGGAAATTGACCGAGTGGCACTTCTTAATTTTTCTTGGGCTTAGATGGCCCACCAGATCCTATAATAAACACTCAAATATGTTTTTCGATATTTTGTCAAACTGAAAGCCACTTGAACTGGAAGAAGGGTACCATTGGTAACCTTCTCTTCTGAGCAGCTGCTACATGACCCAAAATTACTGCAGGGATTTTTGTAGACCTGGCCGACCTACTACCAGACAATATTAGGGCTCAAGAAATCAATCCCAAACGTTTTTGGAGGGAAAACTGGTGGTTGGTTGCCTTTGGTTACAGTGTGCGTTGTGGGGTATCAAATGTCACCAAGGCTCAAAGCGTCAACGTGAACCCATCACAATTGAGCTGATGCACATTATTTTCCAGTCCTTGATCTTCTGCAACCATACAATACTTTGGGATGCCTGCTGTCTCAGGTTGTTTGGATTCTTACATGCTGTTGAGTTCACCGTGAACTCTCACTTTAATCCCGACATCCACATTGCTGTCAGCGATGTCCAAGCAGAGTCCCTAGTCAATCCAGGCAGCTTCAGGATCTACATTAATTAAGTGCTCTAAGACAGACCCCTTTTGCTAAGGTTGCTATAAATTATCTACATTGGGGCTGGAAAATGTGATCTCTGACCCATGCGTGCCCTTATCCAGTATCTACATGTCCATGGCTCAACTCCTGGCCCACTTTTCCTTCTTTCTGATGGCACCCCTCTAAATCGCTAATGGCTGACATCTAGTATTCAATCGATCCTCTCCACTGCTGCGGTCCCTGGTTGCTACACTGGTCATAGCTTCTGCATTGGCGCAGCTACTGTATTTCAGCAGCCTCTTGTGGCTCACCAAGACGCTTAGTAAATGGTCTAGCGATAATTATGTATCAGATCTATATACATACTCCCATCACTACTATCACTGGGATAGCAGGCCAACTCACTTGACAGGTATTATTTGCGCATCTTTCTTCTTTCCTAGCTGTTTTTGTAGGGTGCATCAGGACTTTGGTAGTTCGGGACCAGGGCTTCCCATGGCTCTGAGCCCCTCTTCCCCTCTCCAATCTGGCATGGATAGCTCTGAGAATCCCTTCAGCTTGGAATGGGGGCTCATAGCTGGGTTGCAGGGATTTGCCAGCCATGGGGGCAGTATTCTATCTAGGGGCTGGCTGGCCATAGTGGTAGCCCCTTGGTATCCCAGGCACCAACGTTCCACTTAACCGAGGCAGTTGGTTAAATTCCGGTATAATGTCATCTGAAGGTAGTGTCCAACATTAGTGACAATAGTGTTCGTAATAGTGTTCTCAGTGTACTCTAGGGTCAGCTGAAGTGGAATGACTATGAACTGAGTCACATTACACTTTTGTAGTATTCTTGGTATACAGCTTTGGTTGCTTTGGTACATCAATCTGTTATAGCTTTGAATGTGGATCGCATCAGCTTTTTCCTCCTGTGAGTTAAAGTTGAACTTAAACTGAACTTCTAAATTTCACCTTGTAGTTCCAATTGCTTGACCTTAACTTTCCCCAGAAGTCTCAGTTTGTGAGCAAAACGTGTACAGTCTACAGTCTTAGCCTGGATAGCTTTAATTACAGTGAAACCTCTATTAAGCGGACACCTTTGGGACCTTCCCAAGTGTTCGCTCAATAAGGGTTGTAAAAATTGCACAATGTTTGTTAATGATCAGCATTCAACAGTTACTCTGTACTGTGATAAAGTTGCATTTTGTTAAAAAAGCTATCCAGAGTTCAAGTTCATTACCTTTCATTACAAACTTTAATTTGTTTGTAAATGCAAAAACACTAACTGACTTCAGCACGCACATGTATTTCAAAGATGTAATCCATTACTACTACTGTCAATTCAGTCTGGTGTCCGCTTAATAGAGGTTTTTTAACTATAGAAATTAGCCAAATACAACTTATTTTAGTGTCCATGTCTGTTTAATAGAGGTGTCCGCTGAATTTGGGTTCGTTATAAAGGGAAATATCAGATGTTCATTTTGGCACCGGGCTTAGTGTCCGCTTAATAGAGGGTGTCCGCTTAATTGGGGGTTCGCTTAATAGAGGTTTCACTGTAGTAAAATCCAACAGGTGATCTATTATCAATGCTGCGATTGGTTGAGCTACTGCTAGGCTATATGTTAGAACCCACTAGTGGCAAAAAGTGCTGGCTTTTTGGCAGCAAAAAAGGCCATTAAAGTCAAGCTTTAACTAGCTGAAGTTGTTTTGTCTCAATATTTTTGACCAACTAGTTGGATTTACTAAAACAAGTTATTATTCCTCTCGCCCTAATGGCCCTACTGCTGAGTAGATTCATGAAACTGTCAGAAGGCTTTGACTGATAAGCTAGAGCATAGAGTACAGCTGGCAATTACTGTACGTTGCATCAGTGCAGTTCAGTGCTAGTGGAAATAGAATACTGCTAAAAACGTTTTACATCAAAACTGCCATTAGAAACATTAGAATGTTTGTAGTAGTCAGGTATCATCAGGTATCTTGATCTACTCTGGGGACTGGAATTACTGAACAGTTGTTTAAGTCAGAGACTCATGAATAGCCTCCATAAGACTGGCATATGCTGTTGTATGTTAGACTATTGTGTAGCTTTGATTTGGTACCACCTGACGTATGGTGTACTGTAGTCTGTTGTAGAGTAGAATGTTGCCGTTGTGTGAGTAATCTGTTGTTGAATTGACAGTACAGTTAGGGCCTTGGCTATGTTCATCACAGGTCTCCAGTGACCACAGATCTTCATTGGTTGTTACCAACATTGAAACACTCATCAAATTTTCCCAAGAGGCAATTCAGGGTGAACAAAACATTTGTCAAATTTTAAAGATTAAAAAATGGTACGGGACTGAGAAGAGGGAAATAGTCCTCCACAGAGAACACAATTCTCCTGCGTTAATATATTAAGTCCTCCATCTCGAATCGCATTTTCAAGACAAAAAATTACCTATTCTTTAAAGAATTAAAAGACTCTCTGTAACACTAACCTAAGATACATGTACATGTACGTCTGTCTGCATCCAGTGCTTACAACTCCAACCAGCAACATGTAGGAACCATTTCTTGTCTGTTGGAAGCAAAGGACAAAATGAAACAGTTTACATACACTCTACATGTAAGAAACTTATTATCAAACACAATGCACAAGGAAGTTTGGATCATTACATGTGTATAAGTTTCTGGACCAGAGCTGCCGACCAACATGTACCCCTCCACTAAGCCAACATTTTGCCTTTTAGTGAAAAGTAAGTGTTAATGTTGGCCTTAAGGGGAGGGGTAGGTTTAATTTTAAAAGAAAAGGCCCTAAAAATAGGTTCAGTCATCTGGTTACTTATTTCAGCATTCATCAAACCTTTGTCTTTAAAACAATACAGCCCACGGCAATCAATTACTCATCATGCAGTTTCTCCCAGTGATTTCTATATTTAATTACTAGTTATAGCTATCACTAAGTGCCAGCGAGCAAAGATTTCAGGGGCAGTGGCAGCCACAGATAGCTTTTTGGCCCTTATTGGGGCCCACCAGCGCGGCACAGCCGTTGGGTTAATGAACAGGGGAAACCTGCGTCTCAAAAACCCCTTACTGCCGAAAAACAGTCTATCAAGGGCCAGCTCTACACAACACATGTGGGAGCTGTTGCCTGGGAACCGCACAGCAGTTCCACCACGACATGCATGGGGAAGGTGGATCACAAATTACCAGTAAATCAAAGCAAGGGGCACACATACACCAACCCACGGCCTAGCCATTACCTCATGCATGCGCACAGCCATATCACGCTGGCGGGCAGCCATGGGCAGTGGTTTCGCCCATACTGGGGCTCAACAGCATGGCATGGCCATCGGTTAGTGACCGGGTAAACCTGTGTACAAAGACCCTTTACTGCAGCGGCAAGTCCTTTAACTGCTAGTTCCACACAACACATGTGGGAGTTGTTGGCTGGGAACCACACTGCAGCTCTACCATGACATGCCCAGGGAAGGCAGATCATGGGTTTGGTGTATGTGTGCCCCTTGCTTTAATTTGTCTTTTGAAAATAGTGAACTAAACTGTTCTACTACATAAAGAATTTGAAATTCCTGACTTTATGCGGCAAATTTTTCGAGATATTGAAGTTCGTGTATTTGTCCGAAGTTGCGGACAAGTCACTTTGCGTAAAATTTAGTGGTCTTATAAGCAAACTTAAAATCCTTGAAAAATCATAATATTAAAGTCCGCAAATATTCAACATACAGACTTATTTTTGGTATCTTTTTAAAGCTAACAAAATTTATGGTGAGCCAATGAAGCCTTCCGAATTATTTTGTTTCAAAGACACAAAAAATTTGCCGTGTTATTATTTTTCTTAGCGGTATGCAATAAAAAATTCCAGCGGGCAAATGTGACAGATATTGCGTAGGCTGAAACTGATCCACCCAACGATTGGTTGAAGACGGGATGAGCACGGGACTCACAAACACGCACATGACTCATGGATTCTCTGATCTGTATCACGTGTTCACTCGAAAGCAATGCATTCTCTGTCCTGCATTACGTCATGGTTGCCTTCCATTACTCTATGTTACATCGATTTGAGGTTTTTTCTGCCCCTGGAACAATCGCGCACGGCTCTATTAGCTGTCTCCTCGCAGCCTCGCGAGGCTGCTCGTTGGCAATAAAGTCACCATAATAATTATGGTGACTTTATTCTGTACATTGTAGCAAGACAGGTTGCCAGGTGTCCTCTGATGGTTTCCATTAAGGTACAGATCAGATGCACGTTAAAGTTAATAACTATTCTTTTACAGTAATACTGTAATACTAACCTGAGATATCTCCTCTCAGTGTACCATGTTTTCACGCAAACCTCACCACTTTAAACATGAAGGAACTATAAATACCCAAAGTCTATAAAAATGGACAAAATATAACAGTGAGGCAAAATGGTGCAAAAAAGCTCTTAATTAACTATCAAAAATACTTTACGGACACTGAATGTCACGAACATTTTGGTTTTAGGTCAATTCTCGGTTTATCTCATTATGCTCCTGGGCCTGGTCTCTTGAAAGAAGGTTACATTGAAAATTTAACCCAAGCCAAATTTTAAGCAGTTTTCTTGTCTATGACCTTGTAACTCAAGCTTACAACATACTGTTGAGCCGTCATTCTGAGATACAGTAATGATAACACAAATTGTTACTCTAAGCAATGCATAGGGAGGTAAATACAAAAAGAGGAACAAAATTTTAATCCTGGGTTAACGCTAATCAGGCTTTCAGGAACCAGACCCCGAAGAGTAATGAAGAATACATCAAACAAATTTCATCAGAAAGCACTAAACTGCAAACGGAATAGGCAAATTGAAATAGCAATGTGTTTCAAGAAGGGAGCAGGCTTGTGAGCACACAATACACACTTACAATGCAAGCATAAAAGGGAAGCCTAAGAGCTACATCACAATTAAACTGTATAAAGTGGCAGAAGCGCACACTACAACTATGGCAAAAATAGTTCAACAAACAACCGTCTTTCTGCAAAACAAAGTGGAAATAAGAAATTTTATTCCACAGAAACGGCACTTATCCGCTCCACAGATGCCATCTTGACTGGCATGGATAAGCAGGAACTCTCTGCTATGGTTTTGTTGGACATGAGTAAGGCATTTGACAGTATAAATCATGATATTCTCCTTTTAAAACTACAACATCTCGGTATTTCTAGATACGCTCTCGCGTGGTTTACTAGCTACCTGACCAACAGACACCAAGTCGTGCGTATTAACTCGACCCTCTCGAATTTGTTGCGTTTAAATAGTGGTGTTCCTCAAGGAAGCATTCTTGGGCCGCTTCTTTTTAGTATTTACATTAACGACTTACCTTCTGTTCCTAGAAACTGTTTAACGCAATGTTACGTAGATGACACTAAACTTCAGATTTCTTTTAAGATGCGTGATTGTCCGACTGCTATGAACGATCTAAATAGCGACCTTCTTTTAATACGTAATAATATTGGTGTTTTAACAATTTTCTACTTTTAAATCCTGACAAAACAAAACTCGTAGTCTTTGGAAGCCGACAACTACTTACCAAACTCCCCGACTTCAAAATATCTCTTCTAGGAAAAGATCTTGCTCTTACATCTTCGGCCAAAGATCTTGGGGTTGTTCTAGATCTGCAACTAACGTTTGATGACCATGTTTTAAAAACTACGTCATCTTGTATGTCAAGCCTCGCACAAATCAGATGGGTTAAACATGTTCTTGACCGTAACCAACTGGTGACAGTAATAAATGCCCTAGTCTTTAGCAAATTACTGTACTGTTCCACAGTGTGGTCGAACACCTCGAACAAAAATATCTGTAGACTACAGTCAGTGCAGAACTTTGCCGCGCGCATTATTACAGGTACCAGGAAATTTGATCATATAACCCCCGCACTAAGAGATCTACGTTGGTTTCCAATTAAACAAAAGCTGTTCTTCCGCAACGCTCTCATGGCATTTAAATGCACGACTGGTCAAGCTCCACATTACCTCAGCGATCAATTTACAACAAGAATTGCAGTCACCGGGCACGTGACTCGAAGTTGCCAATTATTAAACATCCCCTTGTATGAGTCGAGTACCGGACAGAGAACATTCCACTACCGTATGGTGCACATTTGGAACAATCTAGACAGTACTCTTAAAACTGCAAAATCGATTTCTACTTTTAAATTTTATTTGAAAAATAAATTGATTACTGACTTTTTAAATAGCACGTTATGATAGTATTTTAGTATCTTACTAGTATCTTATTTTATTAAAATTGTAACCTCAAAAATACGCATATTGTATAGTACGTAGTGAGAATATTTATTATTCGATTAACTCTTAAATAGGTATGTTTATATTGCTTTTGTTCACCGCACTCTTTCCTTTTTAATTGAATTGTTAACTACTTCTCTTATCTTAATTAGTAGTCGCATTGTCACTGAAAAGCCCCACCAGGGGAGTGTCAATAAACTATTGTATTGTATTGTATTGTATTGTTCTTACAAATGCTGTGCTGCTGGGCTTCGTAATGATCATTCCAATAATAGGAGCATTCAGAAAAGACCAAGCATGATTTCATGCAAAGAACATTGGTTTAACTCTACACTGATACACACTTCAACATTGAAGAGAAAGCCTGTCTCTTGTGGAATGCTACAAGACAGTGTTTAGAATAAATGGCCTAGACTTTAATGGCTACTTCAAGGACTGTAAAAGTGAAAAAACTAGAGCCAACCATCCATACAAGATGCAAACGAAATCAGCTAAAGTTAACTCCCTTAAGTACTCCTTCTTTGTGAAAATCATCAAAGACTGGAACAATCTACCAAACCACCTCTTTACTGATGAAATCAGACTGTCCAACTTTTAAGATATGCAAAATGGGGATATTTTTCAATCACCGATGAATCACAGAAGCGCCGATTAGGTGAGCCACTTGGCGGGTCTGGAGTTTTTTTCCCCAAGAAAATTTTGAAATCAGAAAAGCTCTGAAAAGCTATTTCTAGTGTTTTGAGAGGACAATTTTCTCTAAAATGTTCACTAAATCGCAGAAATCGATTGCCATTCTTTGCCTAATTTTATTTGTATGTCTTCACGTACAACAACTCCATTTTAATTAATATTTTGTGCAGTTTTAAAGTTTTCTGGAAAACAAAAAGGAAACAAGAAACTATGTTTTTTAACCCATTCGCTCCTGGAGATTTTGCCGAAAAATGCGTTTTGAAGCTAGTCGAGTGGTTTTCTGGTCACTGTCGTGCTATAAAGAGCTAAAACTTACCACAAACCAGTTTACAGGTCATACACTTCACGGCCTTCTGATCCAGATGCAAAATATCAGCTTGCGAAGTTCGGGCATGCGCAGAAAGCAAAATTTCGACATAGTTTTTGGGTTTAAAAGTGACACAGCAGTCTTGACTTTTACTTTTCGCTTTCTCTCCTCCCCTCTTTTGTCGCTTTTCTTGCCTCATTTTTTTTTTCTCTTGTTGGGCATTTAGTAGGCTTCATTTTGGTGGGAATAGTTTTTTAGAAAGCTTTTAGGATCTTAGGATTAGGTGAAAGGAAAGGTAGGTGGGCAATGGAACAAGATTTTCATGGAGATTTTCAGGTCAATGTTACATGGTTTTTTGCCTCTTTCTCCGGTGTCCTTGACTGAACTGTGCTCATTCTGGTATGGTTTGAAAGATCTCTTCACTCTGCACAAGTTAGCGGACAAAGTTGTCCTTGACCGTTAAAACTGATGATGTCACAAAGGGTAGAAAGGACGTGGATCCGCACGGGCGGTTACGGGCGGTTCAGGGGCGAATGGGTTAAGGCTGTTCATGGATCAGGGACTAAAAGAAGTCGAAAAAATGTATTAAATGTTTCAAATAAGTTCAAACTCCTAAGTTTGCAAAAAAAAATAAATTGGGAACTGTCCAGTGGAAGAAGTCAAGAAAATGAAATGTTATAAAAGACTAATGCATGTATATAAACAATTTGCCCAAGTCTCAGGTCTTTGTGGCCCACAATTTCTGAGTTGTTTGCCAAGAGGATAAGGATTAATTAGAAAATATCAGAACAGATGTCAAAAGATGTCTTGTCTACTTGTCATGTCGACTTGTCTCCTTGTTTTGTCGTCTTGCTCTGTCGTGTCGCCTTGTCTACTTGTCATGTCATCTTTTGGGAATATCCTAAACCTGGACTGGACCGTGCACTAGACTCTGGACTCTGGGCCCTGGACTCAGCACCTCGCCCCCACCCTTAAGTGCACAATGCAACCCTGTCCAACCAACTGCTGAACTACTGCAAGCAGTTAGATCGCTCTCTGACCACTGAGATAGGCAAAATACAGCTGGAACAGACTGCCCTCAAAGAGGAAATTAAACATCTTGGCAAGAGATCTCCCGAGTCCTCTCACTGCAGCACCCAAGCCACAACGCCTGCCATCACACTTCCATCAGGTAATAATGAAAAAATACATGTAGGTAGATTTAATCACTCTATTGCCCCCACCAGCTACTACTACAGGCGACAAGACTAACTTAAAGGATAAAAAGCCGGCAACCACTGAATCTTTTGACCACTGGCTCGAAGCTCGGTCCGCGCACGAAAAAACATACTTAACCAATCCAGCAAGGTATGCGGAGCTTGCTCAATATCGCAGCATTATCCAAAAGGCTAACTGGAAATTTCGCTGGAAGGCAGTCTCCGATTTTGATGTTCAATTTTGAATGAGTCTGTCCGGCACAACTAAATTGCTGGACCAAGTTGATTCCACCCTATACACCACTATCCTTGATTCCTCTGCAGTTCATGCAGAGGGCACCTCCTGCCAACATTGTAAGGCGGACCATCATCTGGTATGAGATTGTTCCTTTCGTATGAAACAAACGCTGGAGAGTAAAGTGTCGTCGAAAGTGAGCACCTCAGCAATGTCTCAAAGGAAATTCGCAAAGTGGTTCCACAACAGCCTCGACGGATGCAATTTGTACCAGCGAAAAGCATGTTAACAAGGAAAAGACTGTAAACGAGCCCATGTTTGCAAGGCTTGTCGGAGGGACCACGCAATGGCTGATTGCAAACTCACTTCCAGTTCTTAACTCACCATTTAACCCTTCCACTTGGAGGACTGCCCTGCATGATTTCTCTAATCTCTCATTTATTGACAATTATTTAATCTGTGATATCGAAAATGGCGACGGAAAGGATACACTGGCCCTAGAACTTCCCACATTTCGCCCAACCATTTGGAATATTACATCCACTGCACTTGAACTCGAATGCGAGCTTGGTCTTGGTCGCAAGATCGGTCCATTTCTCACCCCTTCCGTCGAAAATTTTGTCAGATTGCCAATGGGTGCTACTCCCAAAAAGCGCTCAAAACCTGTTAAATGGTGTATCATTCACGATCTTTCTTGACTCGCCGCTCACTCAATCAATGATTCCATTCCTAAGGATTTATTTTCCTATGACACCCTAGATACCGCTATTGCTCCTCTTAAGAGTTTCAGTCCAGGTGCTTTGATGAGTAAACTTGACTTATCTGACGCATTCCGTCACATCTTAGTTCACCCTGCTGACTGGCAACTCATAGGCTCTTCATGGCCTATTGAAATTGACAGCTCCATAACTACCGCATATTTTGTAGACACTTATCTTCTGTTCGGCTTGCCCTCTTTGCCTTCATTATTCCTAAAATTCGCCTATTCCTTAGACGATGTCATGTATTCTTGCGGTGTTTTTCCTGTGTGGCATTACTTGGATGATTTCTGGACATGTGGACCCCCGGCACCTGATCCAGTGTGTTCGAGTAATCTTCAGACCATGCTTCACGCCTGTAGTGACCCAGGCTTTACCACTAACCCATCTAAGACTATAGGTCCTTGCACTTGACTTGAACTGTTAGGGATTGTGATCGATAGTGTTGCACTGGAAGCAAGGATTTCTGAGTCTCACCTTCAGGAAATCATTGATTTACTCCTGAATTGGTGCTCTCGCAAATCATGCACGAAGCGACAACTCCAATCGCTTATAGGGAAACTGAAGTTTATTTGCTTCCTTTGCCGCCCAGGGAGAACATTTTCACGAGAGACTGATTGATTTGTTGGATTCAGCGTGTCACCCTAGTCATCACATCCGCTTAACCAAGTGCTCCCTTAAAGACATTTGTTGGTGGTTAAAATTCTTACAATTAGCTTGGAATGGTTGCAGTTTCTTCTACAACACTGTACGATGAACAGTGGCTTACAAGTGCATGTGTACATTTGTACACCCATGCCTGTAACACCTCATTTGGCGTCTGTTTGATCATTTGTGGTTTTCCGCGACCTTCGACTATGTTGGCATTCCTTCATGGCGCTCTATTACATTTAAAGAACTAATTGCTATCATGCTTGCTATGATGATATGGTCCACGTTTTTACAATCCTGCAAGATTATTTTTCATTGTGACAATCAGTCTGTCGTTCATATTCTCAATTATGGCATCAGCCAATGTCATCATATAATGTCGCTAATTCACTATCTTTTCTATGTTTGTTGCAAATTTAATATAGTTACTGCCGCGGTGCTCAAAGACTCACCCGCTGTTGCTTTATCTCAATTGCAGGTGGGCCAATTTCAAGAACTGGTTCCTCACGTGGCAACCTTATTCACCCCAGTACCTCTCTTGGACTTAGCAAGCTTCAAGTGAGAGCGGAACACTATTTCCATCGGGGTCTCACATCCACTACTCACCACACCTACAGCTCCACACAAGGCCAATATTTGATGTTTTGTGACACTCACAACCTCACCGCACTTCCAGGCAACGAAAATACCATACTTCTCTTTATCACTGATTTAGCAAAAATACTAGTCATGGCACACTAAATTAATAGAATTAATTTGGTAGTATTTTTGGCTAACTGTGTGCCAAAAAATTGTACACAATATTATATGGCAATAGACAAGACAAGACAAGACATTTATTATCATAATAATATTATTACAAGTACAATTTTTTGGCATGCAGTTAGCAAGAAAACACAAGTCGAGGCGTGCCAAATTAATTCTATTACAAATCAGATATCATATTATAATAAGTAAAAAGCAAAGAAAAAGAAAAGAAGAAATATGTGTAATGAATTCAAAAGCAAGAAAGACAAATGTGTTAATGCAACCTGTGAAAGAGGCTAAGGTTTAGGATTTCGCGATTTTATTTCTTGTGTTATCACGGTTACATCAAGGCAATCATCTTTGTCTTTTAATATTTCGAAGAGCACACTGAGTAATTTTCGTTTGAACACTTTTTTTGACATATCTCTCATTCAATAAATGTCTTGTCTTGAAATCATTCTTGTTTTCACCACCCTATTTACTTTGTTTGAAGTTTGTGGGAAATCTGGTGGCTCTTATGCCTCGCTTTCATGCTTATGTTGTAAGTGTGTATAAAACTGATAAATTAGGTAGTCACAGAGATCATATTACATATTTAACTGCTGCATAGGTCACTTTGATAATGTTATAAAACAATTAGTACATGCTTCAGTCGTGTCTTTGTCGAGATATTGAGCACTTGGGAAGTTTAGAGAGCACTCAAGAGGATGAAGTTGCTCTTGGCATAACTCTTATGCCTCTTTCATGCTCTCCACACTTCCTGTGTACTCATTATCTTGACATTTAGTATGTACACACTAAGTGATCTTGATGATTAATTTTAAGCAATATGATTGGTTTGCTATCTCGGACTATTCAACAATATTCATCTCCTAGCGAGTGGATAATGTGTGAGCTCGGTGTTTTTCCCATTTTTTTAGAGAATGATCTTTTAAAAGTCGACAAAATCCTAGGGTTGACTTTTTTTAAGACAAGAAAAGACTTCAAAGGTTTCAAAATGGCATTTTTCCATTTACTGTAGCTGAGTTTTGTGCTTGATAGATTGTTTACAACTCCTGTTTATTCGCGTAGAAGAGGCCGTTTCGTGAACTCACCGTTTTCTAACAAGAAACATTTGGCCCAGAAATCGAAGTTTATTCATGACAAACACATGTAAATTTGAAAGCAAATGTTTGCAGAAATTCTAAGTTGCAAGTAAATAGGAAAAGAATGCTACAAGAAGTCGACGTCTTTCCTTGAGAAACCGAGCCGCCATGTTTGTCAGCACTTTACACGAAGAATGACACAACAAACCTTTCTGGCTATAAACTTGGCGAGTCAACAGAAAACAACAAAGCCCTACTTTTCTTCTTAGGTAAGGAAACAATTCAGACTTTTAACGATTTTATTTAAGCCATTACGCTGTTGTTTGCGAAGCGATAAACTTGTGAATTGCCATGTTTGAAAATTCTGCAAAGATCTATAATTTTTTAAACATACATGTGATTTAATTTGTCAATCAAATCATACTTTTTTAATGGTTTCCTCTCTGATTTTGTTGAGATCACTTCGTGTGTATATACTAAAACGACAGAGAATAGTGGCTTTTGGAATATTTACCTCGCCGCTTTCGCAGTTCAGTAAATATTCAGCCACTATTCACCTCAATTTCAAAGAATAATTGTTGAATATACACTGATGCATGCACCAATAATTAGTGTATGCATCAGTGTATATGTTGCAGTTAAATTTTTATCTCAGGTAGTTTTTATTTTTCTTTTGTTTTTAGGTATGGTAAAGTATGCTAATGAAGTTGAAACAAAGGAAAAATAAAAATTATCTGAGATAAAAAATTAACTGCAACATATATATGTCAAGATACTGAGTACGTGGGAAGTTTGGAGAGCATGAAAGAAGCATAAGAGTTATTGTTAAATGTAGCAGGTGATCAGATGCGAGCATACATTTGTACATGACGATATGACTGTAATATTCAGCTTATGAATGTGTTGTCCTGGAAATTCCATACAAACAGAAATACTGCAAAACATATCAAATTTAAGATTGATGAAAGTTCAGAAGTTTAAAGCTTGTAACATTTTCACTTTAAATTTCCCTCTTCAAGCATTAATTTACATCTATATACCATACATACATAAGCTTACATAGCCTTTGTTAAAATGACTAAGGGTTCCAGCACCTCTTGGCCTGGCACTTACCAACTGAATTAATTACGAAAACAAACATTCCATGGTTACTGAGACTAAACTTTCAGACCAGGAATACTCTTCTGAGAGCAAGATAACTGAAGATTTTCTATATAAATAAGGGGAAAATAAATAAAAGCTTACCTGTAAGCATAAAGCCGAATCCTTTAAACTTTAAAGCCACGATGTGGTTGTACACAGCGCAAAACTTGGTCAATATTCCAGTGATTTGCAGCTATACCGATGAATGAATTCGCTCATAAATGCCACAGAACGAGGGACGTAACATTTCCACTGGTAGCAGTAATAGAATAGTCCATTTTCAGGAGGTTTTGACGACAAACTTTAGCATTTTCTCCTCATTTTCCCGTCGATGATCATGGCTTCCATTGCACAACAATGGGTTCTCGTTCCCAGAATCCTCGCGGCACTAGAGTTCCCGCCAAAAAATCAGTTGACCCTGTCAAAACCCCAAAAAACCACACCCAAAATCGAAAGTTAGTGCTCTTTTGGACTTTTTCAGCGACCTGAAACATACCTATTGTAGGCATCATTTTGGATCTATTTCGACGTTACTCCAACTTTTTAGAAAATTTAAGTTTTTGACCTCAAATCATTTTGTAATCCCTTTCAAGTTGGCAGCAGCCAAAAAGTCAGTTTGCAGTTTACGTTTGAACGGCAGGAAGGGCATCCAGCCGTTAGTGACTTACGACAAGGTTTTTTGCCACGAAAAATTGTACAGGCTTACGTTTAAAAGGCACGAAGTAGCTTTCTTTATCCGTCTGCGATGTGCTTGTTGGATTTTTGAACTCGAAAAAGCGAATTATCCCTGTTTTTTTGGCGATAAAAGTGATTCAGTTTGACTTGACGAAAAACAACATGGCGGAACTAAACAATGAACACCTTGAAAAAAATTTGATATCCCAACAACGTGAAACTGTAAACGCATAACTGCAAACTGCAGTTTGCGGTTTCCCATGAAAAACCTAAAGCTAAAGGACCTAAAGGTCTCTACTGTGCATCACGTTTACGGCAAACGGCAAACGTGAGTTTGTACCACGTGACCAAAACAATTATTCCGACATTCTATTTTCCCATCGCCTTGAGCTTTAAATCCCAAAAAGTTCAACAAGGTAATTTTACCTCTCTAACAAAGTGGCGACAACAATGACTAAAGAAAATTAAAGGTGTAACCCAACTGTAAAAACCGCGCACTGGTTGACACTAGGCCTTACCAGGATATAACGTATTACCGTTTGCATAGAAGGGAAAAAATTCCATATTAGCTCACATGCATGTTGAAAGAAAGAAAGAAAATCAATATTAAATCAATTTCCAGGAATGTAGTTACCGTCTATAAATAATTTGTCCGGATACTTCCTGCTGAAATAGGCTGTGCTGCCTTGATGTTTTGCGTTTTAAAGTTTCTTCATTTGGGCCTTTCTTAGTTGATAAAGTTCCTTCGGCATGTCCTCAAAAACACCGTAATCTTTCCCTTCGAGTGATGTTTTTGCACGCGGTAGGACGTCTACCCGAGCGAAAATCGGAGAAATCTTACGATAATAGGACAGGGCTTCTTACCTGTTCTTTTTCCCACTCGGTGAATCCGCTGAAATTCGAATCTACTTTGGGCTTTCTCAAAGCTAAGCTCTCTTTGCAGAAAATCATAAATCACTTCCTTTGTATTTTCCACGTTGTTATTCGTTTTCTCGTTTTCGGCGTCGAACGGTGTACCATTTTCTTCGATTCCAACAAACATGAGATTCTCCCTTCTACTGTAATGTCCCTGGTATAAGAGTTGCATTTTGAGCTCGTCGGCTTTATGCTGAACTTTTTTAAGATCTTTTTGTAAATCGCTAATGTCTTGATTATGGACTCAACACTTTTTTCAAGATCGTTTACCTCAGTGTTCGTTTTCCCCGTCTTGTCTTTCAGGTTCTGTACGTCTTTCTCCATAACGGCAAAAGATTGTTCGAGAGATGCCATTGATTTGTGCAGATTATCCAGACGCAATTCTGTCGGAATGCTGTCTAGCTTTCTTAATTTGTTCCATATCAGGTCCACTTTCTTCCCAAGACCGTCCGCCATTGATAGCGCTGTTAGTACCTCGTCCCCTTTATACAACCTTTATTAAAAAATTTATGGTCCTGCAACGGGGTTACCATCCCGCAAGACGCCTAAATAAAATGAAATAAAATTAAAAGTAATGATGTTCAAAAAAATTTTCTACAAAAGATAAAATGGATTTTTAAAAAAATTCCACAGCATCGATCATTATGCAATATTAAAATTCATCATTTACTAAAATACTCTAATAAGACTTTTTTGAACCGATCTGCGGACTTAATGTTAACAATTTCGCTTAGTACACCTCTGTTTCACTTTCACTCGTAAATCGATTGGCTTCTCTACTTTTTTTCTCTTCGCACTGTAATTTTCAGGGAGTTATAATAACTCCTCTAGTGGGGCTAATTTAACTCCTTACATTGGAGTTATTTTTCGTGGAGTTATTTTAACTCCAAAAAGGAGTTTAAAGAACTCTTTTTCAGGAGTAAAAGTGACCCCAGATATTGAGGAGTTAAAATAACCCCAAAAAAGGAGTTATCCTGTACCTAAAATTTTTACTCCACTTTCAGAGTTAAATTAACTCCAAAAACAGTAAAAACAACCCATGTAAGGAGTACAAGTAACCCCATTTCGGAGTAATTTTAACTCCAGACTGGGAGTAAAAAGAACTCTTTTTCAGGAGTAAAAATGACCCCAAATTCGGAGTTAAATTAGGAGTTAAAATAACCCCAAAAAAGGGGTTATCCTGTACCTAAAATTTTTACTCCATTTTTGGAGTTATAATAACTCCCTAAAAATTACGGTGCGGGCGAAACGGCGTCCAAGGAAGACCATGTGGGCCTGTCTTTCCTTTTCGGAGGCATCAAATTGCAAGGATTAACACGCCAAATAGCGGAGCCCCACAAAAACAGTCCTTACACCTTGACCATTGCCAGTCTCCCCCCAAAACCTATGTGGGGGTGTGTTCGAGCAACTTGCTCGCTACACGGTGAAGTACCAGAAATCTGATTTACATCTTGCCTTTATTCTTCTTAATCTTCTTACAACTTCTACTTACTCAGCAACTTTCTCAGTTCTACCAACTGCTCCATTAATCTCTACTTCTCCTACTAACTAGTTGAAGTATAGTAACGGTTTTAATATAGCCAAAGCTGGACATGTTAGGGTTAGCTGACCGGAAGAGTTTCTATTGTATATCTTATCGCTAACATTGCAACAGGTTTGCCATTGTTAGGGAATAGCCTACGCACAGCCGCAACTGATAAGTACCAAAGACCGAAGGTCAGCCCTAACACCACAAACACGACCACCTCTAAGAAAAAACTAACATCTGACAATGCCAAACGAATAACATTCCTAATATGGCAACAAGTAAATTCGCGAGCTAAGCATAAGTTCAAGCACAAGTAAAAACAGCGCTGTAAAAACAAAAGATCAAAACAGGAAAACAGTACGTGGACAAAAACAAGACTTAATGAAACAAAAACCAAACTTAAAAGATAAGATAGATCCGTCTTAAAAATAACTTTCAAAATACTTCACAACACCTATTTCTCAGCAGTCCTCTATTTATTGTCTAATATATTTTCCTTAATAATTAAGCGTAGGTTGCAGTTGGAACGGAGGCTTCCTACTCTTAAAAGCTGGTGTCAACATAAAATGATTGAGTTTCTTAAGTTTAATTAGTAAAAAGGTCGAAATGTCCATGAGATAAGTGTTTTCCGAGAGACATCAAATTTGGAGACATGACTGAGATGTGCCACTCTCAAAAAGCACACTGTTAATATTTATGTTTGTGCATGAAAAGCTTATTAGAACCCCGGCGGGGGGGGGGGGGGGGGGGGGCATTTGGGTATTTTTTGGGTGGGTATGTGCCTCCCCGGACTCCAAATTGGCACCCAGTTCTAGAAAAAATTTTCCCTAAAATTGATACCCCGTTCTAGAAATAGGCCAATTTTTTATACCCCGTTCTAGAATTCGCCCTAAAACTAATACCCCGTTCTAGAAATGGGCCAATTTTTTATACTCCGTTCTAGGGTGCAACAAGGGTACAACGGTTTGCTTGTTAACGCATTGACCGTATTTTTTTCCTTGAATACTTTCAAATGGCTGCTAACAAAAGTGGAGAGCTTTCGTGGGTTCGAAATATTATACCCCGTTCTAGAAAACGCCTCTGAAATGGATACCCCGTTCTAAATCAGGAGCCTCAAAATCACGACCCCTTTGGGCGGCACATACACGTATAGGTAATGTATGGGAGTACCCCCCCGGGATTAGAACACGTTCCAAAACAAAACACGATATTCTAAAACGATAAAAACTCGCAAATAATTGAATATTTTACCAAATATTATCCCTCCCTGGAAAATTTGAGCTGAATGAGACAAATGTTTTCATTCTTAAAGGTGTTTTGGAAAAGATTGCATGTCATTAACTTGCACTCTCCTCTATTGAACACGATGAGATAATCGAGATGTAGGGCAAAAAAACCTCTGTTTTTACCATACTTCAAAACAGGCTGGCAAAAAATGAGTTGTTCAGTTTGACAAGGTATAGTTTTGTGTTGCAAATGAATCTCTATAGAAATCCAACATCTTGAACTTCAATGTCGACGAAAATTTCATCGACATTTTATTACCAGACTAAAAATTTCGTTCAATTTTTTCACCATTTTTCTCACTTGGAGTACACACGTCGGTGGAAATTTCCGCCGACATTTTGCTGTCGTGATGAAAGTTCAGAAGGACAATATTTAGCTGTGAACGTTGATTTTATTAGTAATAATAAGTAATACCCATTGTTTTGCGTTGAAATACCAAGCTTATTTGATTTTAAAATAATCGGGACCATGGAAAAATTTTTCCTTTCATCAAAACTCAATATCCTCAGGCTTGAATCTGATCATCTTGCAAAATGAGCAAGTAAAGAGTAAAATGTCTAAGGCACAGTCATCCTTTTGCCATGGGGCAAGCAAGATAACAAATTGAAACAACAGGGGCACCCAACGAGAATATAGTTCAAAACCACTTAACATTGCATTGTTAAACGTATTTTAGTATTTAAACTGTAGATATAGGCATGTTTTTATTCCCTCAAAAATTTTTCATCTGTTCGGATTTCCTAGCTGAAAGTCTAGTGATCCGAAAATTATAGCGATCAAAACTTACCTTTTCGAAAATTTCAGCCAGAAAAAAGGCTCCCGAAAATTCTAGGTTACCTTTTTAGGGTAGCATCCGTTGAAAATGGCAATTATACCATTTTTTAGATGTTCGAAAATCCCAGGAGAGGCAGGCAAGCAAGAAATTTTACAACAAATGTTCCGAAAATTCTAGATCTCAAATCGTCTTCCGAACAGATATTTTCCGAAAATTGACGTTGGGTGCCACTGAAACAACAATCTTAGTAAGTTGACTTGTCCTTGCGTTCTGCAAATCCCGTCCGGTTAAAGTTTTGGTTTTCATTCAGTTCGTTGCTTCAAGTTGGAGAGTCTTCCTCCGATCATCCTTCTCCTCTCACTGTTTCTTTCTACCACAATACAATACAGCTGAAGGTTTTCAGTTCTACTTACACAGGCCCCTAGCTGATCCTCAGAAGCAAAAGAAAACACAAATGATTGTTTGTCCCCGGCTCCTCTGAAACGTTAAGGGTGAAATTTAGTTCTCAAGTCATGTTTTTTTTTTCTGCTAGTCATGCAGCTGATATAGTCCTTAGTTCTGAATAACTAATTATAAACGTTTGCAGAAATAACACGCTAGCTAAAATAATAAGGTTTGAAATGTGGGTCATAAATAATTAGACTTGGGATAACGTCTGACAAACTGCACACGGCATTTCTGAACACCTTATTCTGAAACTACTGACAGAGGCAAATTCTTCCTCTGTGCGTACCCAACAAAATGGTCTAGCTAGGCTCAGAACCTACGCCGCTCTCTGAAAGACAATTTACACGTAAAACAACTTCGAGGAAACGGATCGGATGGAAAATAATACGACAGATAAAACTTGAAACGTAAGCGACTATAATTTAAGTGCATAAAGACGACAGATTGGATGTTTCAGGTCTTAAGGTGATGTTACACAGACGATTCGCAACGACGATTTTTAGCGCAACACAGCGTTGCAATCTCAATAAGTTCGCTTAGTGTGACATTTTTTAGTTCATCTATTTTAATATTTTGTCATTTTTAATACTGTAGTTTTTAGTTTTTATGCAGTGCCCTATTGAAAACCATATTGTGTGACATAGGCCATCTGTAAAAAGAACTTTCTTAATTCCTATAATCATTATTAAATATACTCATGTTCTTACTAAATTATAAATAGAAATTACAGTTCAATAGTCAAACGAATTAACCGACTCCTAAAAGTAATATTACTTAAACCAGACTGATTCCCTGTTCTTTCAGTGGCTGATTATGTAAATCATGATAGGCAAGGCGAGATGTCGACATTTGAACTGAACAATGGTTCGAGGCTGAAATCCTTATCACCCGTGTAAATGATGCGACCTCTACCTTGTTCTGTGTCCGCAGTTTATCTTTGATGTTTGTTCTCCACCTTAAAGGTAACTTAATCCGAAATGGATTGTCTGTCATTAAAAATATAAATAAACGACACGAATCACTTTTCCAGTAGTCGGTTATCGCCGTTTTTATTTCTTTGTTTATAACTTGTTACTCAAATCACCTTCTTTTATGCGAATTCAAATCAAAACCTAAAAATTGGTACGTGTAATTAGCTCATTTGTGCAGATTTCATCCCGCTCGATTGAACTAAAAACCTCTAAAACCTCTAAAAAGAGATCAGTAAGTGCCATAATATTAAAATACAGAGCTAAAAGTCATGTTGAAATGTTTTGTTTCGGTTTTGAATCGATCGCGCACTTCATCAATATAAATGCGTCCTACTTCAACACACATAGGTTGGAGAGTGAAGGAAACTTTTCCTGAAACTTTCAAGTCTCAGTAGGAAAAAAATAAAAATGTTATTCACTGGCCTAGGTCGGTCCGTATTGCGAGAAACTGTGCCCTCGGTCTGAGTACCGCCCTCGGCCTATGACCTCGGGCACAGTTTTTCCCAATACGGACCTCCCAGCCTGTGAATAACATATATTTATTAAGAAAATACCGTATTTGAAAGAACTACGAACAAAATTATTATTGAAAATAAATTATTATTATTCTGTAGATATTATTAGAAGAGGGTTTTAAATTCATCTCTTTGAGGCTGATATGCCTTTAATGAAAAAAGGTTGTTAGATAAACGTTCCAGGGAATAATTCGTTTCTGACCAAAACACGTGCTATTCTGAACCGAAAAGTTTCTGAGCAACGTTCTTGTCTTTTCGTAGCAATTTAATTTTAATATTTTAAATTTGATTTCTGATATAGTTGTTTTGCTCATTTTCCATTAGCACATACAATTTCAAACTTACATGTATCCAGGGAATAATTAGCTTCTGACAAAAACACGTTCTTTTTTGAACCGAATAGTTTCTGAGAAACATGCTTGTTTTTCCGTGGCCAGAAGGAGGTTTGTTAATGAATTGTAAGTGGCAATGTAAGTGTTAATTGTATTTTAACTCAGACGGTCGCAAAATTGTTTTATATCTGTTATATTACTTTTTTCAGAATTTAGTTATTATAATGGAATCCATACGATAGTGAAAGAAGGTCGTTGGATGAATTTTGAACAATAATTGGTTTTGCAAAGAATATTTCACATTTGATAGCAATGAGCTATTGATACGAAGTTCAATTAATGGTCGTTAATGTTACCATGAATTCATTTTTTTGCTGTTATACCATTATAAAAGTTAATGGAGATTCAACGGGTACGTCCCACGAAATAATTGCTTTCCCAAAATAAATTAATTAGATCGTGCCTTTTATCATGTTCATTTTCAAAAAAATTGTTACTGAAATCTAAGGGTCTCTTAGCAAAATACATGTTATTAGATTTGTCAGTTATGAATTAATCATAACGAAATTCCCATAAATATAGGTGAGAAAACAGGGAATCTAACAAGTCCAAGCTTGTTTCTCCTCCGTGGTCTAAGTTATAAGGTAAGTGAAATCGTTGACTAGAGTTCCTTATGTGTTGAGGTTTATATGTTGTTCAGTTGAGTAAAGATCTTGCACCCAGTTCCAGGTAACGTTTATTTAACACAATATTATAGTTTCTTTCTGGGGGTAGAAAATAATGAAATAGAAATTTAGGAACACGTCTGTAAAACTTATTGTTCTTTATTTTCCCGTCCCGTTGGTTCAAAGGCTGTTTAAAACCAGGTTTGTCTTCGTGTTGTTCAAAAGGATTTTCTCGAAAGAAAAATTTCTGTATTCTTCTTAGAGCAACCAATCTTCAACTTATAGAAAAAGAATTAAGCTTAATTTCCTTTTTTAATGTTTCATATCTGAAATCCAGTTTCACGCAAACTCTGGGTTGTTGTAACCTACAATGCTTTGAACAAGCCAGCCCCATGGATATTTACCGCGGACATTCTTTTTTAATAGAAAGCAATGTAAAATTTTGATCACTGTTCTTTTCGCTTATGATTTTTAAAAGTTCTGCAATATTTTTTGTACATGAACAATTATACCTTAAGTTCCCAATACGGGTCTAAAGAAAAAAAATTGTCAAGTTAGTTCTTTTTTCTCTGTAAAAATCCTAAAATCTTTAGTTTATTCTTTTGGTTTGCGTGTGACATAATCAAACATCATCAGTCCTTCAGGAGACTTAAGTTTCATCTGATCACCAATCTTTTTAGAAGTTTCTACTTTCATTTATTACATACTTCGTTTTGTTTTTCAGTTTCTTTTGAAATCAATCTGTCGTCAGAGAAGACTAGAAGATGAAACTGCTGTTCATTGTGGTTCTTAGTCTCCTGGCTGTGAGTTATGCCTGGGAAAAGAAAGCAGAGCCGAGGACAAAAAACAGAGCCGAGGACAACAAGCAGACCCGAAGACAAGAAACAGCAACAGGTAATCTAAACCACCCAGACAATTACGATTCTATCTCAGCAAAATAAGAAAGATATTGGAACATTTAAGGTACATAGTACTTAAAAAAACGATTATGACTCGCGACTCTCAACAATTACTCAGACTCAGTTATTTGCCATTTAATAACAATAATGACTGTCGGAAGGATTAAGACGTCGTAAAGTCATACAGTCAAACCCCGCCGTCCAAATGCGAAATGTTAAAAAAGTCTTTAATCGACGGTCAAAACTAGGAGCACTGTAGGAAGCACTTTAACAGCTCGTCAATGTACGCTGGAGTCTTTTTGTAATATTGGATACTGTGTCTTGCTTTAATTCTCCTCCATCTTTCTTTCCTCCTTCTGTGATAAACACCCGGGGGGGGGGGGGTACTGCCATATATGGGCTAAATAGGTATGTGCCGCTGTGAAGGGTAAGGTTTTCAAGCAGTTTACTCTAGGACAGGGTATATAAATCAGAGCGTTTGGGTCTAGAATAGGGTATCATTTTTCAGGAAACTGATCAGTTGGCTGAAGATTTTATCTAGACTAGGGAAACAGCTACTCTAGGTTAGGGAGGATTTGGGGAGTTTACTCTAGTCAAGGGTAGCAAAATTCAGCTGAACTAGCTCTGATATGGGTTAAGGGTTCCAGGGTCCCAGCGGCACATCCCCACCCAGAAATTCCTAAAGTACCCCCCCCCGGATAAACAATTTAAATGGCAGAAAAGCTTGTCGAAATGATTGGGTGCCTTTTCTTGTTTTAAGCTATTCACAACACTCACAATGATACGCGAAGTTGAAATACACCAAATTAACAGGTTTAACATGGCTAGTCAAACAGTTAACTCCTGATGATAAATACTGATTTGGCGTGGAAATCATCTATTTTTGCTCAGTTTTCAGCGGAGCCACACAGGGGTAAACGGCCCACCCTCCCACCCAGAAAGTCACGTGGGTCGTATTACTAACTACCCCTAAGCCAAGCTGTCCCAGCTTGGCTTAGTCCGCTGATCAATCATTTTTCCATACCTTATAGAGCGATTTCACATGACGACACGGTGGCCATATTGGTGTCCCAAAACAACAAAACGGCAGCCATGTTGGTGTTCCAAACCAGTACTGTGGGAGTTGAACTCTTTTCTTATGTAAACACTTCCTTCTGTTCCAATAAATTTGATAGACACTGGTCGCGTGAGTGAAAACGCTCTATCAATACAACTGAGAATGAATATGAATGTTGTTGAATAGTTTACTATGCCAATGTACACTGTATTTACAAAATTCACTTTTGAGATTGTAATTGTTTGTTTGTTTTTTTCATTTATCAAATCAAATTAGGTAAAACCTGCAGTGAAATAAAACTATACAATCCACAAGCTACAAGTGGATCGTATGTTATCGACCCCGATGGAGAAGGAGGCTACGAACCATTCACTGTTCATTGTGACATGACAGACAAGAACGGAGTTGGTGTGACAGTTGTTGGTCATGACAGTGAACAGAGGACCCTGGTCGATGGCTATGAAGGTCCAGGAAGCTATGTACGTGATATTCATTACACAGGAACCGGCCTAACAAGGAATGGTCAATTGTTTGGTCTTCTAGACATCTCTACACATTGTGAGCAGTTTATCAAGTACGAATGTCATCACGCTGCCCTCCTCTGGATGGGTAACCCAGATGGATGGTGGGTTGCACGTGACAACGTTCAAATGACGTACTGGGGAGGGGCCACCCCCGCGGATTCCTACAAGTGCGCATGCGGGGTGAACAACACATGTGCAGACAGTAGCCGTGGATGCAACTGCGATGCGAATGATGCAGTGTGGCGTGAGGACAGCGGTCTCCTTACTGAAAAGTCTGACCTTCCAGTTTTACAGCTGAGATTTGGAGATACAGGCAGTTCAATAGAAAAAGGTTACCACACGCTTGGGAAACTCAAGTGCTACGGAGGTTATTACTGTGCTACAGTCAGTCTTTAATGTCTTTGTCCTTGCACAAAGTGCTCCTGTAGAGTTATGAAGAAGGTATCAGAAAAATTTCATCAGGGAGCACTAACCATAAATTTCTTGTTGTTGTAGTTTCAAATTAATCAATTTAGTTCATTCTAAATAGTTTTCTGGATCGCAATTACTGTTACACATCAAGAGCATAGAATACAAGCTTGAATACATGTGACAATTCTTATTTTCAACTAAATATATAGACAATAAATGGGTTAAAAAGGGAAAAAAGCGTCTGACTAGTATAATAGAGAACGCTATCGATTTTCTTCAGCTCTGCCCTCTATACATGTTATGTAGCCCCAGGTCCTAAATCTTGAGTTTGTTGAATTCTACTCCAAGTCTTTTAGTCTTGTGTGACTACTATAGTTCTAGTTCTTTATGGATCGATAACGGATACCAGCTGCCCTCCCACAGGCTCCTGGCCCTCCGCCTCTATCAAAAAGACCATTGGAGGAAGTTCATGGGAGTTGTTAGTGAAGCTCAGCTTGCCGGTCATCCAATTGCGTAGCCCAGTACCCCGTACCTCCCCTCCCTTAACCTTACCTCCGTTCCTATACCAGAATGTTTGGCGTTAGTTTGGGGCTCTTTGTATTGTGTTTCCACTTTACTCACTGACAGTTTGAGCAAAGCTCACGAAGACTAGCAACGTAAGGGTGAGAGTTGCGACTAGAAGGAAGTATTGAAATGAACTCAGCAAGATTTTGAGCTTTTTTCGTGTCTTTTCTAGCTTTTCTAAAAAAGAGTGTGAATCAATCACTGAGGCACATGTCGGTATCGCCAGCTTACCATTAATTAAGAGGGTTTTTGATTTTATCATTTTACTAATCTTCTCCGTTTTCTTTTTTGGGTTCGATTTTGGGTGCCCTAAACAGGTCAGAGTGAGGGTTGTAGTTTTCCTGTGAGCTATTTATAGAGCAGAAGACTGGGGCGGGCATGTTCTCACACACATTTTACAAAACAAACAGGAGGGCTTTCCTGTCGGTGTGTTGTTATTCTGAAGGAATTAAGCTAAGCTTTTGAACACTATGCTTTTGTTTCCCCACTAAAATGCTCTACCTTAATGCTCCATTTTTTCCACTGAAATGCTCGATAATGCTTATCATGTAGACGCTAAAAAAAACGTAAAAAGCAACGTATACAAGTTGATGGCTTTCATGCATATACATAGAGCAAAAGATGATACTTTAAACAGCTGTATTCGGTTGACATTTGAGATCAACCTCGTTCCCAGGGTTCTCTCCTACTCGTCCCTAACCAGGGTCTCTGTCTCTCTCTCTCGCTCCGAGGGTCTGATCACGTGGCTCCAGAACAGAATTATTTCTGCGAAATATTGTCGAGTGGAAGGTCATTGCACCCTACTGTTGCCCGTTAACTTCCTTTCGTTTTGAGTTTGTTATTCAGTTCGGGGAGAGGAATGACTCTCATTGCAATTGTTTTTTCAAAGGAGAATAAAGCCGGTCAATTTCGTTTGAATGTTTAAGAAAATACCACCGAGTTAATTCAAAACATCAAACTCTAAATGCCCTAAAAAATGGGTATAACGATAAAGAAAAATTAACGAAGAGAAGTATAAATTCTAACTAACTGCAAAATTAAATCAAAAAACTTATGTAGTGGGGGATTGGAAAAGAGGAACAGAAATTTACTAGTGGTTCGTACTGTTTTTAATCTTACATAACTTCTCAAGTTTTTAAACCAAGAGAACTCAAGAATCTGTGTCTGAAATAAGTTTATGGCAAGCTTATAAGTGATCAAAACTGATGTGACCCCAGGGCCCTGAGAAATGGTCAACCAAACGCAACTGGGCATTTTTACCAGCGTAACCTGTTACATTCCAGCTTTTCTCTGTCATAGACTTCCCCATCAGCAATAAGCTAAGCACGAATGTTTAGAACTGTATAATCTTTGCAGCCTGCTCCAATCAGGAACGTGAGGAACTTTCCAGTAATTCGAAAACTGGGTGACGTCATTGAGCCTTGGGGACCATCTTCTTCCATTCCGCAATACATGTGATTGGGACTGAACCGATTGTCGTAGGTACCAATCCACCAATCCGCTTTGTAGTTGCTCCCATACTCAAGCCCCCTTGCTAATGTGTTATTGCCGTATGTTGGCTGATTATTGAATGCAGTACCATTATATAATAATATTTATTTAAAAGAGTTTAACCCTAACCCTCAGTTGTTCTTCTGTTCCGCCTAGATTAGCTTTTGCTACCTGCGGGACAGTGTAATTAATTAAGTTTATTCGTACAATAAAGTTATGTTGTTATTGTTACAATTCAGCGTCTCTGATTTAGTTGAGTTATAGCCAAAAACTAATAAGGTGGACCAACCCATCAATGTTTGTGCAAAATAATTGTCGTAAATCAAGGCATTGCTCCTCTTCCACAATCGCTTGATCTGGGGAATGTGAGACTTTATAAGATCTCTGTCGAGAAAACGGAATAAAACATTGGGATACCTGTGCAGTTGTACCCGTCTCCATAGTAACCAATATTGCAAGGGCATCTGAAAGATCCTTCTGTATTGGTACAAGTTGCGTTCGTTCCACATCTCTCATCTCTCTTTTTCACCTTCGTCTATATCTAGGATAATGTTGTAACACTGTGAATCCTTTCAGCACCACGCATCTCCAGAACCATAATCCTTTATCAAGGAAGATCACTTCTCTCTTTTAAGTCCAATATCCCCTGCCTCTTTTCCGATTTCAACCAAATTAAGACAGACTACCGTGAAATTCCGGTTAAAATAAATAAACATAAAATTCTCTTGAGCGCCAAAAATTCTTGTGAAGCGCTCTACACCATGCTAATTTGAAACATAAAATTTTGTAATGAAATATAACTAAATCATTACTAAATATTAGAATATTATAAGATCAGGACAATCTTTTCAGGACGATCTTTTCTTTGGATACTGGCCACTCATTATCACACACCAAATATGACGCGTCACGTAAAAATGTTAAAAATCATCCATTAAACCACACAACACAATAAAACACAGCCGATACCATCTTAAAGCAGTGCCACCCTTGCAGTTCAGTACTTTTATCATAATTGTGATTTCATGTTGAACAAGATTGAATTTTTTCAACATCTAAACATAACACGACATATCGAATCTCCATGACAGTCTTGCTCGCCTTTTATAAGCTCAACCAAATCTTATAGTTGTGCGCAGTCAATTCTCTCTGAGGAAACGCCGTTGGAACAGGCAATGGTAATGTGCCAGTCTTTGAGAGGTTTCTATCGAATACTAGTGAGAGACCAATAATATGCATGATTGAACAACCGCAGGAATCAACTCTATAAGTGTGCACTTTAGGAAGGTGCTCCTTGAGAGAGATTTGACTTCGAACCAGAATTTTATACATAAATCAAACAAAAAAAGGAGAGATAGACGCATTCCCAAGTCTTCAGTGCAATGCTAATCTACTTGAAGTCAACTAACGACAGAACAAACACGGTGGGGCCAAACAACCCCTCAAAAGGATTATTAAGCTAAATTTTAGTATCTTTTACATTTCTTTTCATTTCTTGGCCAAAGTCGCAAGATAGACTCAATTGTTGACCACATGATATTAAGTTCTGTTTGACGCAAAATGTCAAATTGTGACGTCACAACAGCTGACGTCACCAAAATGGGTGAAATAAAGTTTTTAATTTCAAAGTCAAACTTATATCATCTGAGAGAGCTTTAGAAGAGGAGAAATTGCACCCCCCAGAATCATACTTTTTCTTAAAAAACGATCCCTATGATATTTTTTTCAGTTTTTTCGACCAGCGTTCATTTTCAGAGGAAACAATTACCAGCAGGACATTTTCAAAGGCATTTAAATTCCTAAAGAGGATATTAAGTCGAACGTCGGGAGATCAAAATCACTGTCCTCATCCCCACCCCCGTTAGTATCGATAATATCTACAGATGAGGTGTTTTCTTCACAAGGCCGTGTTTCTGTTTCAAATCCTTTCCGAAGAGCGCCCGCGCATGCGCTGAAAGGTTGTGATAAAGAAGACGAATCTGATGTTACTTCTACAGCGTTTTGCCTTCCAACATTACTCAGTTGGTCCGCATTCCCTTTTGAATCTTCTAAATCTGCAGCAAGACAGAGAAAATTAAATCAGGGTTTTTTTGTTCGTCTATTTTGTTACGAAATAAATAGTTCTCCACCCAGCCTTTTTGCCTCTGGATTCTTTTCCTTAGCAAGGGTTGATGATACCTTTAGCTTTCACAATGCGCTTATTAAGGGAGGACTCTAAGTCGAACAAATTGGCCGTTTTGAGATCCGCGTGAGACTGGGACGGAATTGTGCCAAATTGCATTATGGGACGGTTTTGAGGTCGCTTTTTGACTCAGTCCTTAAGCAACTCTTTGTGATGGCCAATAAAATAAGCGTTAGAGTCCCCAAAACAGTCACGTGATGCAATAGGCCATTTCCGAGTTTTCCCAGGTCTCTCTATCAAAACGAGGTTAAGTGTTCACCCTTTTATATGGAAAGGATTTTTTATTTTTTATTATTAATAATCTCAAGTTCTTTGTAATACATAACTTTAAGGGGCACAATATTAGTTTATCTAGATGTGCCCCTCTCTCCTCTCCTTCCAATATACAATGTAATTGAATTTAAGTGTTGTAATTTCTGTTTTACGCGTTTTTTCCTTTGTAAATCTTTATCTGTTACTATATTACTTTTTTTCACGTTATATTTGCATAACTATGTATCAGCTAGGAATTGGAGGAATAAATAAAATAAAATAAAATAAATTCTCATGCAAATAAAACTCGTTTTCACAAGAAAGGTTTTGCAGTTGGCCTCATTTTAAAAGTGAGGGGTTTTGGAAGACGAAAGTGGCCTATTCCACACGACACTTATGTTACCCGACCCAGACCAACGGGCAACTGCAAAATGGCCAATACGGTGTAATAATAGAGTTGGACAACCAAAAGCACCTAATGATAATTAAAACTGTCGAGGCAATATACAAATTTTGACCAACCTTCGTCCAAAGCATTCAACTCCTTTTCTTGACACTTCTCTATAAACTCGTCTGAGTTGCAAAGTCCGTTTGGAAAATCTATTGAAATTAAAACAGTGACGTTAAAATCTTTTCGTTGCATACCGGCATGTTGAGGTTCCTCTTTATCCTGGGTCGGTGTTGTGTCGTATTTCGCTGTGGTACATTGTTGGAGATGCTTTCTCTTTTTTATGACATTGCGCAGAAACTAGGGTAGAATTCGTCCCCAATAACAGTCCCACAATGCAATGCAACACAACACTGACCCAGTCTCTGGCGCAAACAGTACAAAAATCGACAATGGCAGGAGCCCCAATACCCTGCAGTGGCACCGCACGCACGTCAGACTTTTATTCTATTTTCAGATTTAACTTCCTCGTGATATCAGTCGCTGATTTCACTAAGGTCCATACAATGAGAATGGATCCCTTACCAAGCGTCTCCTTGGTAATCGCTTCCAAGGTATTTCAACCGGTTGAACAATCTTCGCCATTGCTGAAAGTCCTATGCTGCTCTAACTGACTAAAAGCTTTTTTTGAACAAAAGACGAGTCTATGAAAGTAGGAAGATGTCATATGCCATGACCCAGAACACACGTTAGTGGCCGACCATTTGACTTACAAAGGAGGGAGGGGTGGGATCTGGTTTGAACAAGATCTTATTTCAAGCCTGCTATAGTGATCTATTTTTTCCGTACTTTATTGGCATGAATCGAAGGTTATAATGGGAACTGAGAAGATTTTGCCTGATTATATCATGAAAAAAAAGGGGGGGAATAAGCAACTTACTTCCACAGTGTTCGATGACTTTGCCCCATACAGCGTTACAAGACAGCATTTTAAGGTTGCCAACAATAAGCAAATGCCTGGGAAGAAACAAAAACCAGCTTACGAGCAGTATCTATCCCTTAAGGAAAACAAGACAAAGACAAACGCGAAGGACCGTCAAAAAAGACAAGGATAAACCAAAGTAAAGATCACCGAAAAAGCTGGTACAAACCTCTTCGCTCTTGTTAGGGCAACATTGCTGCGTCTAAGATAAAAAAAGGAAAGAATTTCTTACATTTAGCAAAATTGAACACATTTCTAATCCTAATTCAACAGGGACCCCACGCTTGCCCCATTCCCCTCGCAAGTCATAATCTGAACGTCATCAACACTCTTCCGTTCTTCTCTCCTCGTGTTTGACTTTCTATACGGCAAACACTTTTTGAGCAAGTAGACTTAGTGTAAGCCACAACGAATTCGGCCTTAGGTAGGGTTGACTACCTAACACAAGATATACAATACTGGGTTTAGCAACCAAACGTACTTGTCACAGTCAATGAATCCAATGTGATCTGTACGAACACAGGACAATATAATAACATCCTTCTCTCCGCCTTGAAAAGCATCAACAGTTGATATCTGGTTCAAAAGAAGAGAGCAAAAAATAATTTTACAATAACAGTGTGATTTCTCGCGCACTGATTGGTCGAGAGATATGGTCGATAATAGTAGATTATAAAAATGACGTCATGATCGCACAGTTTGTTTTTGTCTTCTTGTACGCGAGGTTTTCCGAGAAATCTCAACGGAAATGGACGCCAAAAACGATATATCCTATCGATCAATTATTGCAGTGACACCATTCCCTTGACGCTCGTGGTTTCACTTGGAGTTTTGAACATTTTGACGTCATTTGCATGGTCGATAGGAGTACAAACTATGGAAAATTGTTGTTGTTTTGTTTATTTTTGGACTATTTGTCGCTGACTACCAGTTTCAGTTGTGAAGAAATGCCACTGTGAGGAGCTTGGCAGTCAAAACGATCACAGAAAATCCCTGGTAAAAATCACTAGTCAAAACACCTATCCGGTGGTAACTACCTTGAAGTCCGAGTCGTAGTGTGAACCCACCCACTGATCGACTAAGACTTAATACTTGTCGAGTACTTGTAGTCAAAACACCTATCCGGTGGGTAACCACCTTGAAGTCTAAGTCCTAGTGTGAACCCACCCACTGATCGACTAAGACTTAATACTTGTCGAGTACTTGTAGTCAAAACACCTATCTGGTGGGTAACCACCTTGAAGTCTAAGTCTTAGTATGAACCCACCCACTGATCGACTAGGACTTAATATTTGTCGAGTACTTGTAGTCAAAACACCTATCCGGTGGGTAACTACCTTGAAGTCTAAGTCCTAGTGTGAACCCACCCACTGATCGACTAGGACTTAATACTTGTCGAGTACTTGTAGTCAAAACATCTATCTGGTGGGTAACTACCTTGAAGTCTAAGTCCTACTGTGAACCCACCCACTGATCGACTAAGACTTAATACTTGTCGAGTACTTGTAGTCAAAACACCTATCTGGTGGGTAACTACCTTGAAGTCTAAGTCCTACTGTGAACCCACCCACTGATCGACTAAGACTTAATACTTGTCGAGTACTTGTAGTCAAAACACCTATCCGGTGGGTAACCACCTTGAAGTCTAAGTCCTAGTGTGAACCCACCCACTGATCGACTAAGACTTAATACTTGTCGAGTACTTGTAGTCAAAACACCTATCTGGTGGGTAACCACCTTGAAGTCTAAGTCTTAGTATGAACCCACCCACTGATCGACTAGGACTTAATATTTGTCGAGTACTTGTAGTCAAAACACCTATCCGGTGGGTAACCACCTTGAAGTCTAAGTCCTAGTGTGAACCCACCCACTGATCGACTAGGACTTAATACTTGTCGAGTACTTGTAGTCAAAACACCTATCTGGTGGGTAACTACCTTGAAGTCTAAGTCCTACTGTGAACCCACCCACTGATCGACTAAGACTTAATACTTGTCGAGTACTTGTAGTCAAAACACCTATCTGGTGGGTAACCACCTTGAAGTCTAAGTCCTAGTATGAACCCACCCACTGATCGACTAGGACTTAATACTTGTCGAGTACTTGTAGTCAAAACACCTATCTGGTGGGTAACTACCTTGAAGTCTAAGTCCTACTGTGAACCCACCCACTGATCGACTAAGACTTAATACTTGTCGAGTACTTGTAGTCAAAACACCTATCTGGTGGGTAACCACCTTGAAGTCTAAGTCCTAGTATGAATCCACCCACTGATCGACTAGGACTTAATACTTGTCGAGTACTTGTAGTCAAAACACCTATCTGGTGGGTAACCACCTTGA
Source organism: Porites lutea (assembly GCF_958299795.1). Classification (NCBI taxonomy): domain Eukaryota; kingdom Metazoa; phylum Cnidaria; class Anthozoa; order Scleractinia; family Poritidae; genus Porites; species Porites lutea. The sequence goes on along the minus strand of NC_133208.1, from coordinate 688,851 downwards.
AGTCTAAGTCCTAGTGTGAACCCACCCACTGATCGACTAAGACTTAATACTTGTCGAGTACTTGTAGTCAAAACACCTATCTGGTGGGTAACTACCTTGAAGTCTAAGTCCTAGTATGAACCCACCCACTGATCGACTAGGACTTAATACTTGTCGAGTACTTGTAGTCAAAACACCTTTCCGGTGGGTAACTACCTTGAAGTCTAAGTCCTAGTAGGAACACACCCACTGATCGACTAAAACTTAATATTTGTCGAGTACTTGTAGTCAAAACACCTATCTGGTGGGTAACTACCTTGAAGTCTAAGTCCTAGTATGAACCCACCCACTGATCGACTAGGACTTAATACTTGTCGAGTACTTGTAGTCAAAACACCTATCCGGTGGGTAACTACCTTGAAGTCCAAGTCCTAGTGTGAACCCACCCACTGATCAACTAGGGCTTAATACTTGTCGAGTACTCAATAAATGACAATAAAGGTGACCAATAGCAAAGACCAGAAGGCCCATTTGTCAGCAACAACCCTTTCTTAATTATATAATTTTCATTACAAATGTAGAAACGTTTGCGGTATTCACCTGAATTGCTTTGAGCTCCGCATGAGAAGTAGTCCTGCAGAAACAATGTACGGCAAATAAAAGTTAAGATTTGTTAGATTTGTTGGGATAGACTGTAGACAGCACTCCGCACAGCGGATACAGTTAGTATTCAAGGGACCGTTTCCCCCATTGTTCGCATTCAACTGCATATTGATCAATATAATGCGATTTTTGATCCCATTCTTATAACATTGTCCTTATTTAAGTATTATGATTGAATATTCTTAGTTCCTTTTAAACATTACAATTTTTCTCAAGTGAGATGATGTGTCAGATGATGAGCGCAATGTTATTAATGAATCGCAACTCTGCATTTAAACGTTCTTACCCAGATGCTGTTAATTGGCTGGCTACTGTGCGAAGCTGACTCTTGTACAGCGTAATCACTCCTAAAGAAAACCACAAAGTAGTGCAATTAAAAAACGAAAGGTGACACGAAAGCATTAACGACAAGCTTTAGTACTGCTCTATTGAATTTTTATCAGAGGGCATAATAACAGAATTTAAAATCTGCCCAGTGTCTAGTTTGTGTTTGGGTTGATGAGAAGTTAGAAGTTAAATTCTGAAACTGTATGTATCTTCAAGGCTTCTTCAACACTAGGTAGGCAAGGTAAGTTTGAATTAGAGCCAAGTGCCTCATCAGGCTGGATCTTCTGTAGCATGAAGCGTAAAGGAATATTTCTTTCCCCCCTGGACGGGACCCCTGTCCATCGAAAAACTCCCCCAGTATTAAATTCGCTGGTACCCATTTATACACCTGAGTGCAAGAGTAAGGCAATGAGAGAGTAAGGTGTATTAGCCAAGAACACAACACAGTCACTCAGACAGGGCTTGAACCCTGAATTCTTGATACGGCGTTCAAACTGACACTAACACCACGCCCACAGAGCTGGACACAGTACATACCTATTTGTGATGGTTGCATCCCAGACTTCAGCAAGCTTTCGATGAGAAACACAACAAATTTCGCCTACAAACACAATAGTAACAAAAAAATCAGAGGCAAAAATGATATGAAAACTAGACATTCCCTCTTTCTCTCATTCTACCCTAGAACAATCACTCAGTGGAAATGTCTGCCTCAGTCTCTCTTTGACAACACTAATTTAACTAAATTTATACAGTCCGTTTCCTTATTCAATCACAGTCCTGTAAACTAGAAATGCACTTTGCATTTTTCTTTTTTTCGTAACATTTAGCTGACCCCACGCCATCAATCTTCGGCTTCGAAGGGTAGGCGTTACTGGTAAATAATAATATAAGAATACATTCATACTCAAGAACAGCTGCTCGTATTAAGCGTATCAGGTTAGGAGGGGGGGGGGGGGGGGGGGTGGGGGGGCAATTTTCTTTTACCTCCTCCTCATTGTAGTAGCTGCCATCATTGCCGCATTTCTCCCTTCCTTTAGCCACATTGAAGAAGCAAAGAGTGGGAACAAGGTTCTACAGAACAAAATATTTAGAACGATAGTAAAGGCAGTCAAGGTAGAAAAAATGGTCATATTAATCAGCCGTGTTCGAGCTATCGTAAGGCAATAAAGGACGTAAAAATGGATGAATCTATCCACTGGAAAGCTTGATTTGGAAAACCTCCAGGGCTGTGCATAGCAGGTTTCTTCCACTTTGCTTTTACTCTACAAAACTTTGTTGTAAACACAACGATATAAACCCTTTTAAGAATATTTGTGAAATGATCAAATTCACTAACCACTATTGGAGAACGATCCTCAGCAGATACACCATCGAGAAGTTTGTTGTCATAAAACAGCCTGTTAAAAGAAATCAAATCTCGTTTTCATATTTACCAATAGAAAAAATGTATTAAAACGTAACGCTGATAAGGCTTGTTATCAAGTTAACACATAAGACTTTCAATCACCTTTTGCGCGGGCATCTTTTACGATAGACGTAAAAATTTTTCGAGGATTGTTGCCACCTAATGTTCCGGAAGGTCTTTCAAGAAAGTTCGGAGCGAAAATATTCTTCTTCATAAATGTGCGGATGGTTGAGTGCTCGGAAAACGTCTTGTCCAAAAGTTTGTTAGTCAGGAAATTATAGGGGGAGTTAACAAAATATCAAAGAAAGAGATAACAACTATCAGAATAGAAAACCTGTACGCCTTCACACAGAACTGCGTGATTAGTAAATAAGTAAACATTTTAGCGGAGAGACTACCAACCTGTTGGATATGGCACTTATTGTGGGATGGCAACGGTACTGAAAAATAAGCAAACTATAGTTATTATTGCTAACAAGGAGTGTAGCAATTTATTGAGGAGTTGCTAATATCCCAAGTAACTCAATGCCTCCTTGATGTAGTTTTAAGTAGGAACATTCGATAAACATTCGATTCTTCAGGATGCGTAAAATCAAATTTAATTCACGTATTTGACGACCCCCCAATTGAATTCAGATTGACAATCGTATACCACTGAATTATAGCGACTGTGAAAGAAACGCCAAACTTTGCGTAAGAAGTTTAACTTCTTTTCTTGTTTTTCCGCTCAGCGTGAAAATGCTTAGCAGATACATCATGGAGTAACAGTCTAACTCAGACAACAAGAAACTGAAGGACAGCTGAGAAGGTTATTTAGAGCAAAATACCTGTGTTTTTAACAGTGTTGGTTCATATCCCTGAAAATAGCAAATGATAAAAAGTCATAGTTTGTATAAATAAAATGAAGGGCTAAACGCGTTTTCGCTACTTGTAAGACAACAATTCGATACACTACTTAATTAAGGAACTCGTTGCTTCCTCAAGCTCTGTCAAAAATTAAGTTTGTGGTAGGTACACATTCCGTTTTATGTTCATTCTTACGTTATTGATAACCGCGCACGCTGTGTTGGGTTAATAGTTGTGTTAGCGGTGAGCGCGCGCACTGTGTTAGGTTAATAGTTGTGTTAGTGGTGAGCGCGCACTCTGTGTTGGGTTAATAGTTGTGTTAGTGGTGAGCGCGCGCACTGTGTTAGGTTTGTTTGATGCGTCGATGAGACGCACGCACTTTGTTTTGTGTTTAAAGGAAGAAGATTTCTAACCCCCAGAAAGCTCAGAAAAAAATCAGCGCGCCAGGTGAGAAAGGAACTCACGACCCTACGTTATTGACAAGCGCGCGTCTCGTTCCTATGTTTGATTGTTACGTCACTGTTAATCTCGCTGCTCTGTTGTATTATAGCGTAAGCGATGAGCGCGCATGCTGCATTGTGTTTGACTGTTAAGTTACTGATAACGCACACACTAAGTTAAGATTAGTTGTAACGTGAGTTCTGTTTTGTTTCATTGTTACATAAGTGATTAGCGAGCGATCTGTTATGTTTCACTCTTAAAGTAGTGATAAGCGCCAACTAAACTACGTTTTCCGTTTTATTCTTACGTTAGTGATAAGGGTGCGCTCTGCTTTGTGTCCGTTTGTTATGTTATTGTTAAGCCCACACTATATTTGTACTTCTTTGTTACGTTGGTGATAAACACGCACTCTGTTTTAAGCTTCATTCTCAAGTTATAAGGGAACGTTCTGTTTTGCGTTTGATTGTAACGTCAGTAATAAGCACATACTATATTTTTTTAATTTAATGCTACGTTAATGATAGGAGCACAATTTTGTTGGTTCATTGCTACGTTAGTGAGAAGCGCACAATCTATTTGTACTTTATAGTGAATTGAGTGATGAGCAAAGGCTCTGTTTGTGTTTGATTGTTACGTTAGTGAAACGCGCACACTATATTTTGTGTTTGAGTGTTACCTCAGTAATAAGCGAACACTATATTTGTACCTCATTGCTACGGTAGTAATAAGCACCACCTCTGTTTTGTGTTTGATTGTAGCGTTAGTCCTAAGCGTACACTATATTTTGTGTTTTAGTGTTGGGTCAGTAATAAGCGCAAACTATACTTGTACTTCGTTGCGAGATTTAATAGTAATAAGAGCAAACTCTGTTTTGTGTTTGATTGTTACGTTAGCGATAACCGCTCACTATATTTTGTGCTTGAGTGTTAGGTAAGTAATAAGCACAAACTATACTTGTACTTCATTGCAAGATTAGTAATAAGCGCACGCTCTATTTTGTGTTTGATTGTTACATCAGTGATAAGGGCAGACTATATTTTTTCTTTATTCCTAAGTCAGTGATGAGCGAACGCTCTGTTTTGTTTTCGATTGTTATATTAGTGATAACCGCACACTATACTTGTACTACGTTGTTAGGTTAGTGTTAAACGTACGCGCTGTTTTGTATTTGATTGTTACGTTAATGATAAGCGCACACTATATTTGCACTTCATTACTACGTTAGTGATAAGCGCACGTTCTGTTTTGTGTTTGATTATAAATTAAGTGATAAGCACACACTATATTTGTACTACATTGTTACGTCAGTGATAAGCGCACGCACTGTTCTGTATTTTGTTCCGTTAGTGATATGCGCACACTATATTTGTACATCATTACTACGTTAGAGATAAGCGCATGCTTTGTTTTGTATTCGATTGTTACGTTAATGATAAGCGCACACTATATTTGTACTTTATTGTTACGTTACTGATATGCGAAAGCTCTGTTGTGTACTTGATTGTTACGTTGGTGAAAAGCGCACACTTTATTTGTCGTTAGCGATAAGAAAACGCGCTGTTTTGTACTTCATCGTTCAGTAGTGATAAGCGAAAGCTCTGTTTTGTATTTGATCGTTACGTTAGTGATAAGCGCAAAAAATATTTGTATTTCTTTGCTACGTTCGTGACAAGTGTAAGGTCTGTTTTGTGATTGATTGTAACGTTAGTGAGAAGCGCGCACTATATATGTACCACATTGCTACGTTAGTGACAAACGCACGTTCTTACTTGAGTTTTATTGTTACGTTACGGTAAAAAGGAAACTATATCTATACTTTATTGCTACATTACTAATGAGCGCATGCTCTGTTTTGTGTTTGACTGTTACGTTAATAAGAAGTGCACACTATATTTGTACTTCACTGTTACGTAAGTGATAAGCGCACGCTCTGTTTTCTAATTGATTGTTACGTTAGTGAGAAGTGGACGCTCTGATTTGTATTTGAATGTTACGTTAATGATAAGGACACACTATATTTGCACTTCAGGGCTCGACGTTGCGACCCGTGGGGTCGCCAATGCGACCAGCTTTTACTCAGTGGCGACTAAATTTTCACGCCTGGTCGCCAACCTGGCCCCCAAGTTAGGTGACTTTCTTCTTTGGGTAAACGTACACTAATGATAATTTGTTATCCTTTACACAACTAACGGATAGCTAACGGTTTTTCTAACGCTCTAACGTTTTGCCCAAACGCTCTAATGGTTTGTCTAAACGTTTTAACGATTTGTCTAAAGGCTTTAACGATTTCTTCCAACTCTAATCTACGTTTACTTGAAAGAGGATTGTGAAATGAATGAATTCGACGGAAGACTTTAATCGACTTTCGGACAAATCGATCGCAATTCTCAACAGATCGTCCCGTGTTTCTCCGGGAATGACTTTAAGCGCATCGATATTTAAAACAATTTCTTTAAGTCGAACATGTATCTCGATTGCGGACTCGATAACAGATTAGTCTGATAAAAGGTCAAGCTAATCGAAGCTAATCGAGAACGAACGGCGCTTACTTCTCGAGCTTCGCAATTCTTGTAAACAACTTTACGCAAATTTCTGTTGAGCGTGACGACGCAAATAAAAGCTCTGCCGTATTTTATTGACTTCTAATTAAGTAAAGTTGAAGTCATGCTGTTTGTCTAACAGACTTCTCGCGAAATCAACTTCTTTGCCCGTAAACATTAGCAACGTTTCCTCTTTCTGGTCTTTCTGGAGACTTTCGATCACGTGTTAGGCAACTGCGCAATAGATGAAGTTTCACCGATGTTCAGTTCTGAACATGCAAATACATGTGTATTCCATTTCCTGAACCTTAAGCTTGAACACCTGTTTGAGGAGATTTACGCTTGAGTGCGGATTCATTTTACAGAACACCGGCTGGTAATCGAGCGTCAGCGAAAACCATTCGAAAGAAAGTTCAAAGGAAGTCTAAACCATTCATTTTCTGTTAAGGCTAAGTTAAAGATGTTAAGTTTATTTTATCCCATTAGTTCTTAAATATAATTTTTGGCGACTAGAATACTTGTTCTGGCGACCAAAAATGAAAACTTGGGGGCCAGTTGGCCCCAAGATTTTTTTCTGAAAGTCGAGCACTGCACTTCATTACTACGTTAGTAATAAGCAAACGCTCTGTTTTGTATTTGATTGTAACGTTAGTGATAAGCGCACACTATACTTGTACTACGTTGTTAGGTTAGTGTTAAACGTACGCTCTGTTTTGTATTTGATTGTTACGTTAATGATAAGCGCACACTATATTTGCACTTCATTACTACGTTAGTGATAAGCAAACGCTCTGTTTTGTATTTGATTGTTACGTTAATGATAAGGACACACTATATTTGCACTTCATTACTACGTTAGTAATAAGCAAACGCTCTGTTTTGTATTTGATTGTTACGTTAATGATAAGCGCACACTATATTTGCACTTCATTACTACGTTAGTAATAAGCAAACGCTCTGTTTTGTATTTGATTGTTACGTTAATGATAAGGACACACTATATTTGTACCACATTGTCACGTTAGTAATAAGCAAACGCTCTCTTTTGTGTTTGATTGTAACGTTAGAGATAAGCGCACGCTATCCTTGTACTACGTTGTTATGTTAGTGTTAAACGTACGCCCTTTTTTGTATTTGATTGTTACGTTAATGATAAGCGCACACTATATTTGTACTTCATTACTACGTTAGTAATAAGCAAACGCTCTCTTTTGTGTTTGGTTGTAACGTTAGTGATCAGAGCACACTATATTTTTACCACATTGTCACGTTAGTAATAAGTAAACGCTCTCTTTTGTGTTTGATTGTAACGTTAGTGATAAGAGCACTCTATATATGTACCACATTGTCACATTAGTAATAAGCAAACGCTCTGTTTTGTGTTTGATTGTAACGTTAGAGATAAGCGCACACTATATTTGTACCACATTGTCACGTTAGTAGTAAGCAAACGCTCTGTTTTGTGTTTGATTGTAACGTTAGTGATAAGAGCACACTATATTTGTACCACATTGTTACGTAAGTAATAAGCAAACGCTCTGTTTTGTGTTTGATTGTAGCGTTAGTGATAAGAGCACACTATATTTGTACCACATTGTCACGTTAGTAATAAGCAAACGCTCTGTTTTGTGTGATTGTAACGTTAGTGATAAGAGCACTCTACATATGTACCACATTGTCACGTTAGTAATAAGCAAACGCTCTGTTTTGTGTTTGATTGTAACGTTAGTGATAAGAGCACACTATATTTGTACCACATTGTCACGTTAGTAATAAGCAAACGCTCTGTTTTGTGTTTGATTGTAACGTTAGTGATAAGAGCACACTATATTTGTACCACATTGTCACGTTAGTAAAAAGCAAACGCTCTGTTTTGTGTTTGATTGTAACGTTAGTGATAAGAGCACACTATATTTGTACCACATTGTCACGTTAGTAATAAGCAAACGTTCTGTTTCATGTTTGATTGTAACGTTAGTGATAAGAGCACTCTGTATTTGTACCACATTGTTACGTTAGTAATAAGCGCACGCTTTGTTTTGTATATGATTGTAACGTTACTGATAAGCGCACACTATGTTTGTACTTTATTTGTACGTGAGTGATAAGCGCACGCTATGTTTTGGTCAGGTGATTGTTACGGTTAGTAATAAGCGCACACTATATTCGTTATTAACTATATTGCTACATTCGAGATAAGCACGCGTCTTGTTACGTTAGTGATAAGCGCACACTTAATTTGTACTACGTTGTTTGGTTAGTGTTAAACGGACGATTTCTTTTGTATTTGATTCTTACGTTAGTGATAAGCGAACACTATATTATACTTCATCACTACGTTAGACTAGTGATAAGCGCACGCTCTGTTCTGTGTTTGATTGTAACGTTAGCGATAAGCGCAGACTACAATCGTACTACACTGTTACGTTACTGTTAAACGTACCCTCTGTTTTGTATTTGATTGTTACGTTAATAACAAATTCACACTATGTTCGTACTTCATTGTTACGTTAGAGATAAGAGCACGCGCTGTTTTGTATTTGATTGATACGTTACTGATGAGCGCACACTATCTTTGTACTTCATTATAACGTAAGTAATAAGCAGATGCCTTATTTTGTATTCGATTGTTACGTTAGCAATAAGAGCACACTATATATGTGTTTCATTGTTACGTTAGTAATAAGCACTAGCACTGTTTTGTGTTTTATTGTTACGTTAGCTAGAAACGCACCCTCTGTTTTCTAGTTGATTGTTACGTGAGTGACAAGCGCACGCTATATTTGTACTTTATTTGAACGTCAGTGATACGCGCACGCTATGTTTTGGTCAGGTGATTGTTCCGGTTAGTAATAAGAGCACACTATATTTGTACTTGATTGCCACGTTAGAGATAAGTGGACAATCTGTTTTCTGTTTTATTGTAACGTTAGTAAGAAGAACACACTATATTTTTACTACATTGCTACGCTCTGACTTGAAATTGATTGTTAGTGATAAACGCGCACTATATTTGTATTTTATTGCTTCGTTAGTGGTAATCGCACGCTCTGTTTTGTATTTGATTGCTACGTTAGTAATAAGCACATACTATATTTGTACTTCATTACGAGATTAGTAATAAGCGCACGCTCTGTTCCGTGTGTGATTGTTATGTTAGTGATAAGCGCACACTATATTTGCACTTTATTTGTACGTTAGTGATAAGGGCGCGCTCTGTTTTGTACTTGATTGTTACGTCACTGATAAGCGCTTACTTTATTTTGCGTTTGAGTGTTAGGTCAGTAATAAGCGTATTTACTATACTTGTACTTCATTGCGAGGTAAGTAATAAGCACACGCTCTGTTTCGTGTTGATTATTACGTTAGTGATAAGCGCACACTATATTTTGTGCTTGGCGCAAACTATACTTGTACTTCATTGCGACATTAGTAATAAGAGCAAGCTCTCTTTTGCACTCGATTGTTACGTTAGTGAAAAGGTTACACTATGTTTGAGTGTTAGGTCAGTGATAAGCACAAACTATACTTGTACTTCATTGCAAGATTAGTAATAAGCACACGCTCCGTTTTGTGCTTGATCGTTACGTTAGTGATAAGCGCACACTATATTTTGTGCTTGGCGCAAACTATACTTGTACTTCATTGCGACATTAGTAATAAGAGCAAGCTCTCTTTTTGTACTCGATTGTTACGTTAGTGAAAAGGGCACACTATGTTTGAGTGTTAGGTCAGTGATAAGCGCAAACCATAGTTGTACTTCATTGCGACATTAGTAATAAGCGCGCGCTCTGTTTCTTGTTTGATTGTTACGTTAGTGGTAAGCGCGCACTATATCTGTACTACATTGGTACCTTAGTGATAAGCGCACGCTCCGTTTTGTATTTGTTTGTAACGTTACTGATAAGCGCACACTATGTTTGTACTTTATTTGCACGTTAGTGATAAGCGCACGCTCTGTTTTGTATTTGATTGTAACGTTACTGATAAGCGCACACTATGTTTGTACTTTATTTGCACGTTAGTGATAAGCGCACGCTCTGTTTTGTATTTGATCGCAACGTTACTGATAAGCGCACACTATGTTTGTACTTTATTTGCACGTTAGTGATAAGGGCACGCTCTTTTTTGTATTTGATTGTAACGTTACTGATAAGCGCACACTATGTTTGTACTTTATTTGCACGTTAGTGATAAGCGCACACTATATTTGTACTTTATAGTGACGTTAGTGATGAGCGCACTTTCCCTTTTGTATTTGATTGTTACGTTACAAATAAGCGCACACTGTATTTGTACTTTACTGCTACGTTAGTGATAAGTGGACAATCTGTTTTGATCCAAAAGGTCTAGATAGCAGCAACAATATAGATAGTCGTATAAACATAACATTAATTATTTTAATTTTCCAGACATGTTTCGACGGTACATCCGTCATCTTCAGTGTTACATATTTTGAAATCGCCGTTGAATTTAAATCGTGCGCGATCTTACAAAGTTCGTTACATTGCGTTGTCAATATTGCGTACTAAAACAAAATTAAATGAGTGACGCTTAGTTCTTTACAGGGAGAGAGTCAGGTTAATGTGTTTCACCTGCTGGTTGAGATCGGGCTTCTCCCATTTTATAAACATGGATTCCTTAAGCTTCACTTGGTACTTAGTGGCTGCAGAGTCCAGGAACTCGAAGCAATCCGGTGTGCAGGATGCTCTACAAAACTCTGAACTCTGCAGATGTTTAAAAACGTTCGAAGACCTGTCTGAAAGTAAGTGCTCGCGCACTCGTGTGGAGAAGTGTCGGCTGTTATGTTGGTGAAACCAGCGGACACTTCTCTCACTCGTCACCATTTGATTACACATACTAATAAGAGCGTTTGCTTATTACTAACGTAGTAATGAAGTGCAAATATAGTGTGTCCTTATCATTAACGTAACAATCAAATACAAAACAGAGCGTTTGCTTATCACTAACGTAGTAATGAAGTGCACTGTTTTGAATATGATTGTAACGTTAGTAATAAGCGCACGCTCTGTTTTGTATGTGATTGTAACGTTACTGACAAGCGCACACTATGTTTATACTTTATTTGCACGTTAGTGATAAGCGCACGCTATGTTTTGGTCAGGTGATTGCTACGGTTAGTAATAAGCGCACACTATATTTGTACTTTATTGCTACGTTAGTGATAAGTGGACAATCTGTTTTCTGTTTTATTGTAACGTTAGTAAGAAGAACACACTATATTTTTACTACATTGCTACGCTCTGACTTGAAATTGATTGTTAGTGATAAACGCGCACTATATTTGTATTTTATTGCTTCGTTAGTGGTAATCGCACGCTCTGTTTTGTATTTGATTGCTACGTTAGTAATAAGCACATACTATATTTGTACTTCATTACGAGATTAGTAATAAGCGCACGCTCTGTTCCGTGTGTGATTGTTATGTTAGTGATAAGCGCACACTATATTTGCACTTTATTTGTACGTTAGTGATAAGGGCGCGCTCTGTTTTGTACTTGATTGTTACGTCACTGATAAGCGCTTACTTTATTTTGCGTTTGAGTGTTAGGTCAGTAATAAGCGTATTTACTATACTTGTACTTCATTGCGAGGTAAGTAATAAGCACACGCTCTGTTTCGTGTTGATTATTACGTTAGTGATAAGCGCACACTATATTTTGTGCTTGGCGCAAACTATACTTGTACTTCATTGCGACATTAGTAATAAGAGCAAGCTCTCTTTTGCACTCGATTGTTACGTTAGTGAAAAGGTTACACTATGTTTGAGTGTTAGGTCAGTGATAAGCACAAACTATACTTGTACTTCATTGCAAGATTAGTAATAAGCACACGCTCCGTTTTGTGCTTGATCGTTACGTTAGTGATAAGCGCACACTATATTTTGTGCTTGGCGCAAACTATACTTGTACTTCATTGCGACATTAGTAATAAGAGCAAGCTCTCTTTTTGTACTCGATTGTTACGTTAGTGAAAAGGGCACACTATGTTTGAGTGTTAGGTCAGTGATAAGCGCAAACCATAGTTGTACTTCATTGCGACATTAGTAATAAGCGCGCGCTCTGTTTCTTGTTTGATTGTTACGTTAGTGGTAAGCGCGCACTATATCTGTACTACATTGGTACCTTAGTGATAAGCGCACGCTCCGTTTTGTATTTGTTTGTAACGTTACTGATAAGCGCACACTATGTTTGTACTTTATTTGCACGTTAGTGATAAGCGCACGCTCTGTTTTGTATTTGATTGTAACGTTACTGATAAGCGCACACTATGTTTGTACTTTATTTGCACGTTAGTGATAAGCGCACGCTCTGTTTTGTATTTGATCGCAACGTTACTGATAAGCGCACACTATGTTTGTACTTTATTTGCACGTTAGTGATAAGGGCACGCTCTTTTTTGTATTTGATTGTAACGTTACTGATAAGCGCACACTATGTTTGTACTTTATTTGCACGTTAGTGATAAGCGCACACTATATTTGTACTTTATAGTGACGTTAGTGATGAGCGCACTTTCCCTTTTGTATTTGATTGTTACGTTACAAATAAGCGCACACTGTATTTGTACTTTACTGCTACGTTAGTGATAAGTGGACAATCTGTTTTGATCCAAAAGGTCTAGATAGCAGCAACAATATAGATAGTCGTATAAACATAACATTAATTATTTTAATTTTCCAGACATGTTTCGACGGTACATCCGTCATCTTCAGTGTTACATATTTTGAAATCGCCGTTGAATTTAAATCGTGCGCGATCTTACAAAGTTCGTTACATTGCGTTGTCAATATTGCGTACTAAAACAAAATTAAATGAGTGACGCTTAGTTCTTTACAGGGAGAGAGTCAGGTTAATGTGTTTCACCTGCTGGTTGAGATCGGGCTTCTCCCATTTTATAAACATGGATTCCTTAAGCTTCACTTGGTACTTAGTGGCTGCAGAGTCCAGGAACTCGAAGCAATCCGGTGTGCAGGATGCTCTACAAAACTCTGAACTCTGCAGATGTTTAAAAACGTTCGAAGACCTGTCTGAAAGTAAGTGCTCGCGCACTCGTGTGGAGAAGTGTCGGCTGTTATGTTGGTGAAACCAGCGGACACTTCTCTCACTCGTCACCATTTGATTACACATACTAATAAGAGCGTTTGCTTATTACTAACGTAGTAATGAAGTGCAAATATAGTGTGTCCTTATCATTAACGTAACAATCAAATACAAAACAGAGCGTTTGCTTATCACTAACGTAGTAATGAAGTGCACTGTTTTGAATATGATTGTAACGTTAGTAATAAGCGCACGCTCTGTTTTGTATGTGATTGTAACGTTACTGACAAGCGCACACTATGTTTATACTTTATTTGCACGTTAGTGATAAGCGCACGCTATGTTTTGGTCAGGTGATTGCTACGGTTAGTAATAAGCGCACACTATATTTGTACTTTATTGCTACGTTAGTGATAAGTGGACTATCTGTTTTGTGTTTTAATGTTGCCTTAGTAAGAAGGGCACATTGTATTTGTACTACATTGCTACGTTCGAGATAAGCGTGCGCTCTGTCTTATATTTAATTGTTACTTAGAGATAAGCGCACACTAAATTTGTACTACGTTGCTTGGTTAGTGTTAAGCGTACGCTCTGTTTTGTATTTGATTCTTACGTTAATGATAAGCCCACAATATGTTTGTACTTCATTACTACTTTAGTGATAAGCGGACGCTCTGTTTTGTGTTTGAGTGTAACGTTAATGACAAGCGAACACTATATTTGTCCTTCCTTGTTACGTTAGTGATCAGCGCAAGCTCTGTTTTGTATTTGTTTGTTACGTTAGTGATGAACGCACACTCTTTTTACATTACATTGTTACGTTAGTGATATGCCCACGCTCTGTTTTGTGCTTTACTGTTACGTTAGTAGGAAGCGAGCACTATATTTGTACTTTACCATTACGTCAGTGATAAGCGCACGTTTTGTTTTGTAATTGATTTTAGCGGTAGTGATAAGCTCACACTATATTTGTAGTACGTTGACAAGTTAGTGATAAGAGCTTGCTCTGTTTTCAATTTTATTGTTGCGTTAGTGACAAACGCGCACTATATTTGTATTTTACTGCTTCGTTAGTGATAAGCGCACGCTCTGTTTTGTGTTCTATAGTTACGTTAGTGAGAAGCGCACACTATATTTGAGCTTTATTTCTACATTGGTGATAGGCGCGCGCTGTGTTTTGCACTTGATTGCAACATTAGTGATAAGCGCATACTTTGTTTTGTGTTTGGGAAGTGCACACTATATTTGCACTTCATTGCTACCTCAGTGATAAGCGCACACTCTGTTTTGTATTTGTTTTTTACGTTATTGATAAGCGCACACTATATTTGTACTACATTGTTACAACAGTGATAAGCGCACGCTCTATTTTCTATTTTAGTGTTACTTTAGTGATAAGCGCAAACTATTTTGGTACTTCATTGCTACGTAAGTGATAAGCACACGGTCTGTTTCGTATTTGATTGTTATTTTACTGATAAGGTAACATTTTATTTGTAATTTATTACTACGTTAGCAATCAAGCAAGCTGTGTTGGTGTTTGATTGTAGCGTTAGTGAAAACTGTACACTATATCTGTACTTCATTGTTACGTTAGTGATAAAGCACACTGTGTTTTTGTTTGATCGTTGCGTTATTGATACGCGCACACTATATTTGTATTTTAATGCTACCTTAGTGATACGCGCACGCTGTGTTTTGTATTTGATTGTTAGGTTACTAATAAGCGCACAATATAGTTGTAATTTATTGGTACGTTAGTGATAAGCGAACGCTTTGTTTTTGTGCTTTATTATTTTTACGTTAGTAAGAAGCGAACACTTTATTTGTACTTTATTTCATTGCTCCAATGTTTTGTTTTATTGTTACATGAGTGAGAAGCGCACAGTATATTTGTACTACATTGTGACGTTAGTGATAAGCGCACGCTCTGTTTTGTATTTCATGTACTATATTGTTACCTTAGTGACAAGTGCACGCTCTGTTTTGTGTTTGATTGTAACGTTATTGAGAAGCGCACACTGAATTTGTACTTCTTTGTTACGTTAGTGATAAGGGCACGGTGTGTTTTGTGCTTTATTGTTACGCTAGTAAGAAGCGCGCATTATATTCGTACTTTATTGTGACGTTAGTGATAAAGGCACCCTCTGTTTTGCATTTGATTCCTATGTTAGTGATAAGCGTACATTATATTTTTACTTCATTGCTACGTTAGCAATGAAGCAAGCTGTGTTTGTGTTTGATTGTTAGGTTAGTGAGAAGGGCACACTTTATTCACACTTTATTGCTACGTTAGTAATAAGCGAACGCTCTGTTTTGTATTTGTATGTTACGTTAGTGATAAGCGCATACTATATTTGTAATTCATTGCCACGTTAGTGATATAGCACGCTGTGTTTGTGTTTGATTGTTATGTTAGTGATAAGCGCACAGTCTGCCTTGTGCTTTATTGTTGTGTTAGTGATAGGCGCAAGCTCCATTTTGTGTTTGATGGTTTATTTAGTGTTAAGCGCATGCTTTTCTTTCCTTTAATTGTTACGTTAGTAATAAGCGCGCGGTCTATTTTGTGTTTTAAAGGGGACAGCTGGCGGTATTTTTACTCGAAATACTGGTAAGTCGTAACTGTTCATTAGTAAGATGGTTAAAATGTTTGCAATTCCTCAACTGGTGTTTGATAAGAGCGTGCTCAATTTTCTGGTTGATTGTTAAGTTCGTGATAAGCGCGTGATCTGTATTGTGTTTGACTGTTGCGTTATTGATAAGCACTGGCTCTGTTTTTTGATTGATATTATTACGTTACCGACACTGGATTTTTATAGCTGTGTTAAGCCTGTATTATATTTTCTACGCCATCCAGGTAAACTTACCATCTTCATAAGTCGATCAAACAAAGTTTGCTCAAGGCCAGCTACGTGTTCAGGCTCCGACCCTTGAATCGTAGGACTCAATTGCTAAATAATAACAAGGTCAGGATAATTATTGTATTTACTCTATTTAGATATTTGCGCTCAAAACGTCTCTCTATATCAACTTCTCTTACAGGAAAAATTACCGTTTAGAACGCGACTGAATCAACAAAAAAAGAGAAAAACTAGAGATTGCCTGAGGGAACTGAGGTTTCAAAAGAGGGCAGGACAAATGAATTGATAGATAAATAAGAATAGTCAAAATACTGCGAAATACTTCTGCAAGAGGAGATCTGCATGCAACTTAGATTTGGACAGGAGAGTTTGACCACCTTATAATGAAGCTGTATGCGGAGGAAGGTCTTAAACATTTCTTAGTCTGACAAAGTCTATAACAAAGAAGTATTGAGGCGTTTCGGTGAGTAGAAGGCATCTGTTTTATCAAAAGAAGATAGTGAGTCTGGCTTGGTCATAGCCTGCGGCGTGGTGATCTTGTCCTGTAAGTGACTGAGGGGAGAATCGAATAGGAAAGAGGCCCCCGGAAGGACCTCGAGCGGAAATGTTGGATAGAGTGAACGATGGCGGCCTTTATGGTCACCGTAGAACAAGTTATTCAATCTACTTACTTTTGGGTCACCAACCAGGACAAGTTTCTGACATTCAAATCTAAATGGAAAGAAAAACTGTCATTGAAAACGAGGATTAACCACAAAAAATTAAACGCAGACTAAATACATTTAGTAAGGTTCCACTTCAAAAGTACAGATTACATTTACTTTGTCCATCTAATATATGAATAAAGAACAAAGATTTGTTTCAGATCATCACCTGGCCATGGGTAGAAGAGAGGCTGGCTCTGTCATTTGACTGCATTCATCCAGGAGTAGAATCTGTCAGTTAGATAAATATGATTAATATGATAAGATAATGACAAGTCAAATCCTAACAATATTCTCTAAATAACTTAGCATGTCTGGGTAAGTGTACCTGCCATAGCAGATTGGTTGCCCTGTGTGAGAAATGTTTGGACGAAGGCACCCAGGGACGGCCAGGTGACAACCAAAATTTTGCGGAAGGGATACATATCAGTTTTTCGTACCCACGGTGCTCCAAGCGCATCATTAAAAAACGCAGATACACTGCGCAAGCGCAGGGTTAAAAGAAGTTAAGAGAGCGGATCAAACAAATTCTATCTTTTCAGAACAAGACGATCGAGTTTAAACCCTTCTTAAAATGTCACAACATCTTACATCAGCTGTAAACAGTTTCTAAACAAAACTTTGATATAACGATGAGATAAGAATGTGGTTGGCTGACCAGGTTTTACCCTTCATCACGAAGTCTCAGGAACGTTCTACCTTTGAAAAGAGGCTTTTGAACAAACGTTCCTCTAAGGGCTTCGTATTCAGTCATAACTGAGATAACAGAGACATTTAGATTCGAGGGCGAGAACGAGATTTGACTAAAAGATTTTTCCCTTATTCTCCAAAATATATCGACCCGGAAAGCTACATTGTACTTTTTTCACCAGCAAAGTAAGCACAGTTATTTTTATTGAAGGAGGTTAAACTTTCTCCAAATCGTAAAATGAAAAAAATTCCATTAATTGATATCTTGTTTCCCCCACTACCGCATTCTAGCTAAAACTCGTCGTAGAATAACGATGGCTATAACGTTTTCCCGCCAAAATGAAGCCGATTCACGCGTGAGCACTATTTACTATTAGTCGTTCTCGTCTCAGAATCAAAAGGACTCTAATATAGTTAGCCACTCAACATACTTGAAACTTCAACTTATCCAGGCAAGGAAACACACAGGCAGCACACGTGACACCCACCACTCGAACCTGAGATAATTTCTAAAAAAGAAAGAGAAACAAAAAGATTTTGCACAACTAGACACTTCCAATCGTAATCAAGTTTTCAAGTCAAGAATGGGTTGTTCAGAAAACAAAAGGGAGCAACTCACATCAGGAATTTATCACCGTCATCAAAGTAAAAAGTGTTATTTGGTAAACGTGGTGTACTAATGTCATCACACGAGTGACGGAACACTAGAGCCAGCCGAGAGCCAGGCGAGCCAGTCGGGAAGTTGTGGACGACCAACCCTCTTTCACCAAAACGCTTCCAATACTTGTGGGTTCAAAGAAGGTCAGGTTATTGCGACCATTGACTACCATTGTTATCGAAGAGGGGTATACAATTGAATTGCGTTTTTTTTGTTGTTCTCACCTTTTTATTTTCTCCTAACTTATGTCGTTCAATGCTCTTTCGAACGTAACTAGAAAAAAAAAAAAGTTGACAAAAATTCAAGAGTACAATCTTTACAAAAGTGGACGGAAAGGTTGTTATTCGTTCAAGTATTCTCACTCCCGCCCCCCCGCCGCCCCTCCCCCCCCCAACCCTTTTTCAATGTTGGAACATCACAGATCACATGCGCATTGAATAGTACAGTTAAGCACAAAATTAGGCTGATTTGGCACTAGAACGGGAACGTCATTTGTCGACGGGAAAGTGCGCGGAAAGTATTAAACTCGACTTCCGGTGCCCAATTTGCAGCTCACCCATTGGTCAAGCCAGTTGTTTGACTAGCGCGCGCTGTCGTCAACTGACGTTCTCTTTCTGTTGCTAAATCAGCCTATTGTTGCAGGGGGTAGGGTGGGGAGAGACAATTATAAAAGGTGAAGAGTATCAACCTTTCAATACATCTGACTAGGACCATTGACAACGACGATTGGGTCTACTTTTCTAACTGAGTTCAAATCTTCTACTAGCGAGTACTTACGTTCTTTCGGATGGTGTCAGTTCAGTTTTGAGTAAAGATTGAAGTTCCTTCAGTTCTTGACTATCGCTTCCTGTACTGTGCACACTGTAAGGTAACACTGGTTTGGCGATTTTACGAATGCTGCCCACGCGAACAAATTCATCGAAACCCAATTCCAACAGTCTGTACGGGAATAAATCATTAAATGATTATAAATTACCGATATATATAAGCTTCATTCTTTTTTGCTCTAAGTGACTTCACTCGCATGTTTTCAGCTTTCTGTAATATACCCTCCTTTGTCGCAGTTAGGGAGCTTAGGCAACAACAACAGCGACGGCTACGAGAACGTCGCTTAAAAAGTGAATTCGCGCTACATCAAAATTTTTCGCCCTTGTTCCATCTCCTTCAGTTCGTCAAATGTTAGTAAATTGTTCTGGCGTTGAATTCTAAAAGACCGTATCAAAGTTCAGGAAATAAAAAGAAACTCTTTGTCTTGTGTTCACGCGCTACACAAAACGTGAACTTAGACACTCTTACTTCGTAGTCACGAGGTGCCTGTGAAGATGCCGTCGTCGTTGCTCAATTTAGGTTTCTGGCAAACTGCCCACCTACCCCTCCCCTAAGCTAACATTAACACCTAATTGTCACTTAGGGCAAAATGATGGCTTAGGGGAGGGGTAGGTGGGCAGTTTTCCAGAACCCTAAATTGATCCCTATTGCTTAAGCTCCCAATTAATTATCCTGCTTATTAAGATGCAAACGAAAACGAAAGTCCAATTTTAGCAATTCCTTCCCCGATGATCGTGAGCCCCTCTTGTCAGCTAACAGCTTAATATTTATTCTCCATCGATAAGCTTCCGGGCTTCCAGATATAAGCTACTCCCTCATATTCCCCCTCCCCACCAAACCGTAAAACATTTTACGAAGTTAGGCTTGCAAGTTTCTGGCTTTACCGTGCTAAGCCTCAGTCATGAGACAGCCACAATGATAACAGCATCTTGTGTGAGAGTATCACTTTGCGCCTAAAATTCATCTTTTCGAAAAATTGTAACTGTTGTATAGTCCCTGTACGCCGTTTTCCCAGTCCTTCTCGGTCAATTCGCCTCGAGGCGAACGGGCGGACGCTTGGTCCACGTGACCCGAAACGCATGGACCTGTTAAGAAAACGATCCTGTCCAGAGGTTATGTTAAATGAAGCTGACCAGAAGGAATGCTAAGTCTTACCCTAATAGAATCCGATCCACGGCGACGTTTGTTGTTGAGGAAACCAGAATCTTTAGCTGAGATTGAGTAGTACTGTTAAAGAACAACAAGCAAGATATTATATCACTGAAATGCTGGTTTTCGTGATACCATTCTCTAAGAAGGACACCCTTGGAATCCGCATATAGAGTACGCGTTAGAGAGGAGTCCTTCTTCTGGAATCGAAGAAGATGGCTGACTAATCAGAGGAAGTAACTGTGCCAATTTTAGCACTGGAGCACACGTACCAACTCTGCGGTATGGCCATTACCTTACACATGCGCACAACCATATCACCCCGGAGTAACTGTCTGCGACCCTTTTAGGGAGGTGTCCTTTGAGGGGGGATTGCCACTGTCACGTGATTTTTGCCTGAGTACGCGCGTAGGCACGTAAAAATACGCCACAGACAGAATTCACTGCATCAGTTGGCAAAGTTAACATCTACGAAAAAATGACCTCTTGAGCGTCACTGGTTCGCTTAGGCCAGATGGTCTTATTGAAAATTCACAGGACCCGTTTTTGCTGTGCTCTTTTAGGTAAGTAAACGATTTATAGCACTGATTTAGGATTATTTAAAGTTTCCCTGAAATGAATTGAAGCCAACAGAGATAAGCAAGTCTTTGAATGGGCTGAATAAGTTCTTCTGAGGGAGCAAGTCTTGGCTTCAATCGTTTCTGACTTCCTCAAGAGAAACAGCATAAGAATTTAAATAACCAGGCGCCTTAATTACGATGTAGTATAAAGCGACGATACTTCTCAAAAGGAATTAAAGGAGACTCATCACATACAAGTAAGTTAACCATACCTCTGGTTATTGAGAGAATCGCTGACTTTAAATAACTCTACTAGATATAGAACAGCGACAGCAAGAAGAAAGCTTTTTCCTGCGCCAAATACTCCTAATGGTAAACAAAAACAAAAGTATGATAATTTTGGGGAAATACTGAGAAGAAATTGTTAAACTGTGAAAGGTTTGAACCCAGGAGTCATTTCAAAAGTAGTTTGAGTGTGATCGTCCGGGTGAACGTAGTCCTGGACAGGACTGTTGTTGTTAACAGTGACTGACGTTTCGACAACCTGTGCGGTAGTCATCTTCAGAGTCAAAGTGACTTGTATTACGTCAATTGATGGTATTAAACTCTCGTCATTGACCTGATTGGTCAATTAAGTCGCGACGTTATTGATGCCCTGTCAGTTAAGCCGTGACGTCATTGGCTGTCAAGACTCGTAATGACATTGGTGCGTTCCGATCATTGTCACAGTTAAACAGTCGTTTATGGTTAATCAAATTGTCGGCTGTCCAGTCATTCCAGACATTACTAAACTAAACCAAAAAGGACACAGGCTATGGGAAAGCAAGAAGGGGAAATAAAGCACAAGTGTGAACTTACCGTGAATCAAACAAACTGGCGGGGAGGGAGAAGTTATATCCACTGACGAGTTGAACATTCTTGCACATGACAGAAGCGCGGTTGCTTGGTCCTAGAATGACGAAAAAATGACTGAACCTCGGTAACCACTTAGTATCCTATGTTCGCATACCCGGCGAGTACTCGACAAAGTTTTCTTCGGGGAGGCTCCGCTCCGAGGTCCAACTCCTTACCCTTTTATACGGCATTTTTGAGAGAAAAAGCACCCCTTTCGTGTACCCTTTATCGAGAATTGGTACCCCTTTCACACCCCTACCTTTGCATTCCTTTCAAATGTTGTAAATGCACTGACTTATAGATATGAATAAATCACAAAATCAGAAGGTTTTCTCTCATTTGCTGCCTAACAGGTTTGATTCGTGGGTGGTAAAAGGCAAACATCGCTATTCAACTCGTTTTGTAGGTTTTTGTTGCGCGTTTTATTGTAGCTTAAAGACATGCAGCTCCACGAAGACAAAGTTGAGGCTCTAGCGCACTGCGTTGATTCTTTTTTTAATTTATCAGGAGATAACTAAGAATGATGGTGCTTATGAAAAAGAAAAGAGAAAAGAAACGATAAGGTGATCTACATCTCTAACAACTAAAAAAAAGCGCACTCTTGTTATATATAATATTATGATGTAGATGGTAATATGGAAAGTAAGCATTCGCGACGTACCTTGTTTAAATCAAACCGAGCTATCATTTCCTCTGCTAAGCTTTCCTGCACGCAAACAGAACAAAAGAAAGAGACTCATTGTAAAAATATGCCGAAATAATTAAAAACATTACAACAACAGGAAGTGAATGAAGCTGAATTACCGTTACTTCTGATGGAAGATCCAGTTGGTTACTGCAGGTTGTTAACATTGGGGGAACAAAGGATGACGTTCGAGATGTGTTTCGTACGTTCGGTTCAACTGTCTGCTCTCTGCAACATAATCACAAGAAAACAAACTATGCATTCTGTATAGTACTTTTATTGTGACGTTCCTGTTCCCAGGTTTAGTCACACAACACTTAGGCTTTACAAAATTCAAAGGTAGTAGAATCGGTAACCGA
Source organism: Porites lutea (assembly GCF_958299795.1). NCBI lineage: Eukaryota > Metazoa > Cnidaria > Anthozoa > Scleractinia > Poritidae > Porites > Porites lutea. The sequence continues at coordinate 666,195 of NC_133208.1, read as the reverse complement.
TTGTTTCGACACGAATTTAAGCAGTAAAATTACACGTTCTCTTCCAGAACGAAACGAAAGTCGAGGTCAATAAAAACGCAACAAAAGAAAAAGAAAGAGGTTAACATACAGCCATATTGACCGAAGGAGCTTAGTCAATAAGGGATTTATTGTATGGTTGACAAGAAACCTATTTCTTGCAGGACCAAACGCGGGATATCCCGAGCGGGAAAGATGGGTCCATCTTACCCGCGAGTGTAGCCAATCAGAACGCAGGATTCACTTCATTTCATCCGCTCGAGGATTCAGCCATATAATAATACCAGATCTTGCAGATCCAGAATTACACACGAGGTTAAGTCCGATTCGAAGAATATGGGTTAGCCTATGGGTTAGCCTGCTGGCTATACAAGAGTAGGAGACCTTCAGTTTAAGAGTGATAAGGGTTTACAACTAGAAAAATCTTTAACCCACAGCCGCTTCAGCGATCCTTTAGTAGGGTACCATCACGAGATCGGGTTTTGCCACATGTGCCCCAATAATAAATAAATAAATAAATAAAATAAATAAATAACGATTTGCAGGTAGCACATCCACATAGTGGTTCTTCGTCTACCTGATTCCTGGTCGAATTGGAATTTCGAAATGTTGGTTTTTGAGGAGAGGGGAAAACCGGAGTACCTGGAGAAAAACCTCTCGGAGCAAGGGAAAGAACCAACAACAAACTCAACCCACATATGGCGTCGACGCCGGGATTTGAACCCGGGCCACATTGGTGGGAGGCGAGTGCTCTCACCACTGCGCCATCCCTGCTCCCCTGTTAATAAGAAATAGCAGACATTATAGGCAGCTCCAAAATCTGAACTACGCATGCCCCAGCGACTGATGTCTTTGAAAAACAGCTCAGTACAATTTTGAAAGAGAAAATTCTTCGGAATTAAACCCACCTTTGTAGAATGTAAGATAGTACGGGCATGTTCTGTAGTTTGACATGTTCCTCAATATTACTGATACAGGTCAGTTCTGTGCCAGCATTGCAAGCCATCAAGGCATGGACGGTTTCTGTGTTAAACACAACAACGAAACAGTAATCAACGACATAAATTAAAGAAACAATACTGAATGTGCTTCATACACAATATGAACTGTGCATGTGTCGTTTTGTGCCACAATTGTCGACCACAAGAGAAACCTTAGTCATTTTTTGCAAGTCCCAGGTCGTTTTTATATATTTGCTTTTGTTTGTCCTTCGAGTAAACGTAAGGTAACAAACCGACCATTGGATTGTCTAACAAGTTCCTTGGGACTTACCTCCACTTGTCCAATTTGAAGGCGAATAACTACTGAAATGTTAGGAGATAAAAAACATGTAGTTGTTAAGAAAAAACCAAAAGGCAGGGTTACAGTTTACACTGATGTGAGAAAAAAATCAGAGTGAATGTTTAAGCGCGAGGTACTAATTATTGGAGACCGGACCATCATTTCTACGTGGGTATATGAGCCAATCAAAGGCCCATTTTTAATGGGTTATTTTGAAACCCTGAGCTTAACCGGACCTTGGGGATGAAACCCACGACTTCTCGTTCAACAGACTAGCGTTCCAACAGTTGGCTAAAAGGCGGTCACTAAAGCTGATTTAGTTAGTATGAATCATAGAAAAGACAGCTAAATTTAATTGCTTTGTCTTGGTTTCTTTTGTTTCTGCTTATACAGGAATTGACTCCAAACAAGATTATTGAGTCAACTCACCAAGCTGACTCGTCCCCAGACGCTCGTAATCCTTTTTTGGGGGATATTTGAATTAATTATTAAGGAAAGCTCGTTCCCATCATCCCCCTCTCGAGTTTTTCCCTTGGCTCAAGCTCTCGCGCTTCTCGCTTGTTCTATGCTCTCCGCTAAGCCTTGAGAAAGCCTGGGAAGGAGGCAGACTGGGAAGACTGACTGCTTTCCCATTGTTTATGTAACGCTCCACAATTTGACTGACACGTCTGCATTGTATTACATGGGTGGGTTTTTCTCCAAAAGAAATGGTTCATCTTCTTTACGGTTTGTGTCAGTCGTCGGCCTTTTGTTGATCTGCTACTCTGTTGCGCATAAGGCCTCCACAGTTGTTGGTCTGCATGCTTTCAAAAAGTTTATCCGGTTTCAGTAATGAGACGTTTTTACGGCATAGGTCATTAACCCATCGCTCAACCCCAACCTGGAGGACCAGGCTATGGAATTCGTCTTGTCTTATATCCAAACTCTGCCCAGCACGGTTGAACCCACCACGGACTGAGGTCCCAATTGGTACACCTTCAAGGACGCAAACCTCACCACGTTAAGGGACAAAGCATAGGTCATCGACCTTTTAAATGGTGTTTTTACAGTCACTCAAAGAAAGCGATTTCAAACCTGATTGGTGTGATTTCTAGCTCTCCACTAGAGGACGGACCATAGTAAACACTGCTTGCTATGAATGTTGACTCTTGATCAAAAGAAAGCTTCTTTGATATGATCCAGATGTCATCTACAAATAAATGATGCACAAGCTACATACAGCTATCATAACAAACACCTTTTTTTTTTCTAAAACCTTAAACTGATGTTACATGAGACGATTAGCAACGACGATTTTCCGGGCTGTACAATGTTGGAACACTGTTGGAACAATTCGAAACAAGGTCGCAACAATGTTGAAACGCTCTGTTGGTAGTTACGAATTGTCCACAGTGACATCGCTTAAAAACGGACATTGGGAGTTTGTCGCTTCATTCCTGCAGATTAAGCCCTTTTCCTTGACTCCTTACAAGGCAAATACCTCTCTAGCATAAATATTTAGCGCCTGTCCCAACGATGTTTGTCTTAGGAACAGTTGACTGTGTAAAGGTTTCTCGAGCAAGCGTGGACTGATCGGGTGGGGAGACTTATCTTTCTTAAGTCATATAACACATTAAGCTAAGCGACAAAGCTAACCCAAATTGACCAATGGCAAAGCGGCAAATTAAGTAGCATCGTTCAAACTTTTCCCGCGCTAAATCTGCCTATTGTCGACGATACCGGTATCAGGTTTAATCAGAATCCAACTATTGTATAAGCGCATCAAAGTAGCGCTTAAGTATACTGCTCCTGTGGTAGCTTGAACTCACCCTTTGAGTAAGTCGACGAATGCTCTTTTCGGGGTAGTTCCAGGTAAAGTCCTTTCTTCTTGTTTTCAAGATCACTGTTTCTCTTTTTCCCCCACTTCTGCAAAAGAATACGTTTTTAATTCGTGAATGCAATGAAATATGCCGTGGAGAAAACATTCGATTCATTTAGTCGATCTTTCTTTTGAAACCTTACTTGGATAAGGTTTGATGGCTATGCCATGCTGATGAGCCCTGATACGGGCAAAATAGCTGTCTATAGCTGCCACTGCCCGGATGATATGGTTGTGCGCATGCGTTAGGTACTGGCCAGGCAGTGGGTTTTTGTACGTGTGTCAAATGCTGTTAAGTTTGTCTTAGCGTAAGCAAGGCAGTTTTTCGTCCCGTCCAAAGAAAAAGATACATTTAAACCCGCAGAAAGAGAGGACGCAAAAAATTTCATTTGGTACCTTCGTTTTTGTGGCCCCAAACTTCCCTCTACTGTCCGTATGCTTCCTTATCAGATGGCATTCACAGTAAAACGCTACATTCTGAAATCAACGCAAGGAAGTCGTTTAATGCTCTGGATTATAGATTAAATTTTTACTGTCATCATCATCATCATCATCATCATCGTCATCATCTGACATCAATACCATAGTCATCGTCAACATTATTATTTTGCAGCTACTTGAAACCATTCAGCGTCAGCGAAGGCCAGCAAAAACAAGCCATAGTATTACACTCTGCTCTGAACAACCAAAAAATGTTTCAACTTACGTGGCTTTTCAGGAAAGACATGAGGCTGTCAGGAGATGAAACAGTCAGTTTACTTGAAGACTTTTGTCCTACTTCTTTTGATCCAGTTTTATTAGCTTGGTATTCATCCGCCCACTTGAAGAACTGAAATAAGATGAAATTACGAATAAGCCTCATTTCGCACACACAACCGCTTTAAAACCACTTCGTGATAGCCGTTTTTGGATTCAGAAGATATACAATGTTTTCAAGAGAAACATTATACCGTAAAGTATAACACCTCCGAGTTGATATCCTTGATACCCACACGCACCCATGAACAGGCGCTATTTATTTGCGTTTTTCGCGCGAGTAAAGCACGAAGGGGCCGTGGGGCGCAAGACAAGGTCTTCCGCCGTCGAGCGTGTCTCGCGCTTCTCGCTTGCCTTTGCTCACATAAAATAACCCCGCGAATAAAAAATTAGACACTTGCCGATTACCACAACGCATATCCCATTTAAGTGTAGACCACCGACCACCCTTTGGATAACGTAGAAAATCCAACGGCTTTCTGGCCATCTGATTGGCTGTATTCCTTTTTGGCATGCCGAGATAAATAGCTGTCCTGTGATAACGTAGGCACATTTACTATTTATTACAAAGAGCTGTCGCTGGGTATAAAACCTTCAAAAGGCTCGAAAAAAGTTAAGAAAAACAGATAGGTAACTGCATGAACATCAGCCAGCTCTTACAAATTCAACTTGTCTTTCAAGACTAGAGTAAAGAATACTTATCTTCCTACTAATTTACACTGATTTACGTCATGCGCTTTCAGGGTCGAGGTTCTATACAAGTTATTTGGCCAGTTTGAAGCAGCGAGTGACACTGTGGGGAAATGTGTCAAATTGCCCTGTGGGACTATTTTATGGAGGGAGGCGTATTTTGAACCAGTTGGGCAACCTAGCAACAGCCAATGAAAACCGCTATAGCGTCTCTAAAATAGTCCCATAGCACAGAGCCAGTCTCACCGACAACTTCAAAATTTTCGAGTTCAAGAAAGCCTCACTCAACGAGACTAAGAACAAAATCTTTTTTGTGAAAATGTGTTATATTTGCATGAGAATAAAGATCGTTTTCATGTCAATGGCTTTGCACTTTGCCTCGCTTTGAAACAGAGGCTTGAGTTAAAACGAAAATAACCTATTACAAAGGCTTGCAGAGCCAAACTTTCTTTCTCATAGGTCAAATTGAGAGAGGGAAAGAAGAAAAAACTTTAGATAACCTTGCATTGTGATTGGCCTGTTGCAGAACAGGTGTAGAATAGACGTCCCTGACACAAAAGAAAGAGTGTTTTGATTAACACATGAACAACTAAATAGTCATCATCTTTGACTAGTTAAGTCATGCAATCCAGGCCCTGTAGGGCAAATATAGTGCGCATACTAAGAGTTGCAATGTGACAGAGAGTGATTGAATGAATAAAAGCGCGATACTTATTAAGCGGGACACTTTTCATGCCATAAGCTTGTGTGGTCGTGAGTGTTCGTGTTTCAGCTGGAAGATATATATCACTGGTATTTAAAACTACAAACTACCGGAAATGAAAATGTAAAAATGTGAGTTTACAGTGGTCAGTATTTAAAACTACAAACCACCGGAAGTGAAAATTTGAGTTTACAGGGGTGAGCTTCTGAACGTGAGCTGTAAGATCTTGAATTTTCAACATCTTGCAACCGAGATCTTGAAAAGATGCTAAAAAATTCAAGATCCTTCTTGCAAGATGTTGAAGTTTCAAGATCTTTCGGCAAGATGTTAGAAAACCAAGTTCGTGAATGCTAGATGTTGAAAATTCAAGATTCTGATTCTGTGTGGGTCTTAAAAAGTCTAACCTTGTTTGGGCCATCCTTTTTAACTGCTCTTAAACGTGCCTGACCTGTTGACAGTCAATTCAAAAAAGTTGAAAAATGAAAAAAGTTAGTGCAAAGATGATTCATTGACGTCGACTAAAAACTAACCAAACTTAACGTTAGCCTTACTCCTAGTGACTAAAGCAATACGTGACTTGACGTGACGTGACGTAACGTGTAACAATGCACTTCTTACATCCATATCATTCTTGGTAGAAGTCCACAAGATGTGAAAATGCTTTGACCAACCTTGCCCCCGTTGTTCAAACGTTGGACAACGCGATCCACCGGATAAGGATTAGAAAAATTAATAACAAGATCCACTGGATAGGGATTTAACTAGTCGATAGCGTTATCCACCCTTCTTCGAACAACTGGCTGAACTTTATGATTGCGCGGCTCTCTTAGTGTCTCGAAAATACATGCTTTTCTTTTATTTGTTGATTTTTCTTTTCGTTTTAAGACATTACAACTTGCAGTAAGAATACGCCATTTCCGAGTTCCAAAAAATCTCCGAGGCTAAGTGCGAAACCTTTGTTGTGAAAATGAGTTTTATTTGCATCATAATTAAAAATCATTTTCATATCAATGGCTTCGCACTTAGCCTCGCTTTGAAAGTGAGATTTTTTGGAACTCGGAAATGGCCTATTACTTTTGTCTTCACTCAAGGCTCATTCTGTTCTTCCTCTCTCGGGGAAAGTTATTATTATTGTAAAAAAAATTGCGCTGTGAAAGCAGATCAACAGAAAAGCGATAGGTATGGTTCGGAGAGAATAATAATGGGGCGAGAGGGAAACGCCCAGTCTAGCCCTTGGGAATTGTGAATTTCACCAAAGTTATTATAGGTATCCCGGGTCAAACTCATACTACTAGTGTAAATTTGTTACCATGGTGACAGCTGGGACCATCTGAAGTCTGACGATTACCTACAAGAAATTAATAATTTTTAAAACTTTGTCATCAGAATAATAAAAATCCATTCGATTTATGGTCATAAAGGAATTCAGTTGCTTCCTTACTGGTTACCATAAAATGTAAGGGAGTTTTAATAACACATTCTTAACTTTTTTCCCGCAGCTTGATCAGAGAAAAGTCCTGGGAACGAGGTTGGTATAATCGCAGTAAAGTACCTTGCTGATTAGTATCAAATCCTGAAACATCAACTTTCTGCAGGGCAGAGTGGTAGGAACGAGCCAGTTCAAATAACACAATATTCAGGTGCTCTGTTATAGACAAAGATTAAAGTTAATTAGGATTGTCTCATGTACGAGGCAAACGAAACGCTGCACCGTTATCGCCAGGTTTGTCCCTCTTACACTTTCCAACTCTGAATTTGCGCAGTTGGAAAATACCCCGCCCATCTTCAGTGAGAAAAATTCCAACTCAAGCAATTCCCCAAAGACATTACTTCATTCCAAGGTCGTGGCTATTTGTTGCGGAAATTCTACCCCCTTGGCGAACTTTAGTGTATTAACCGCGGTATTACCGCGTCCTGGGCCAACACGTTATAAAAATATCGTTCCAAACGAGCATGTGAAGCCAAAGTGAAGACCAAGAACCACAAAATTTAAAACCTTTCTCATAGGGGATGTCAGGTTCATACGCAGTAGTTTACTGTATTTGGGCATTCTCGCGTCAGCATCTTTGACTTCCTTAAGAGCAATAAAATTGTTGCATAGTCTTGGTAAAGTAAAACGAACAAAACTGCTAAACCAATTGTTTTGACCAAAACTAAAAAGGATTCATTGATCAATGACAATAGTAGCGTGCTCCTGTGAATTGCATTCAGTTCACCTCTCAAAGCGGCCTTGAAGACTTGTTTATACTGCATGACATCTTCAAATGTCACCGGAACGGTGATTTGTCGGGTTGGAGTGACACTACTCTCACATTCTTCTGCAGTTGGGAAATACAATTGACCCGCCATACTTCGCTGTAAAAGACAGAGAGGGAAAAGGGTTTTTTTTTTAATTTGGGGACTAAACATCCCAGGGGTTTGGGATTTTTGCTATCGAGTGAATTTATCTATGTTAGAATGAAAAAACTCCACGGCTCTCTAAGTGTATAATTCTTGGAACAATTTCATAGTGGATGATCGCATATCAGAGCTTTTATCCTGTCCAGAGAAATTACGCAAGTATGTTCATTAAAAATATGCACAGCTCTCGGCTTTAAGCATTCGATAGCTAATCAAAACCAATTCTAATTTATAAATCTGCAGAGGCAACAGGATAAGACACAGACGCTTTCAAGGTCGCCTGCTTGTTTTTGACCAATTAAAGCAGAACGCTCCACATTTAGACTTGGGTATTCCACAGGACACCCACTAAAAACAATCCGATTAAGAATCACCAGGAGACGTTGAGGGAGAGTGGGTAGGGGCCATGGAGTCGTAGGTCACGACACATTAGGGAGCTTAAGCAACAACGATGGCGACGGATACGGAAACGTCACTTAAAAGTGGATTCGCACTGCTTCAAACTTTATTGCGCTTATTCCATCTCGTTCGATTCGTCAAATGCTGTAAATTTTTTCCTGGAGATGAATTACAAAAGACTGTATCGAAGTCCAGGAAAGGAGAAAGAAAGTCGTCTTCTTGCGTTCACGTCCTCCAAAAAACGTGAAATTAGGAAGTTTCACGTCGTAGTCGTGCAGTGACGACAAACAAATGTGCAAAAAAGCTAGCGTGATGCACGTGCAAAAGTGTTGTTTTGCTAATGTATACCTATTTCTTTTTTGCCGTTCTCGCTGACGTCGCTGTCGCTGTCGTCGTTGTTTAAACTCGCTATTAGGTAGAATATCACTGCGGCTTTAAAAAATAGGGTGATTTAGCAGCAGAACGAGAACGTCATTTGGCGACGGGAAAGCGCGCGGAAAGGACTAAACTCGACTTCCGGTACCCAATTTGGCGCTCTGCCATTGGTCAAGCCAGTTGTTTGATTGCGTGCGCCGTCGTCAACTGACGTTCCCATTCTGTTGCTAAATCAGCGTAATAGAATAATCAATACACCTTTCTCTGCAGTCCACTCCAGTAAGCACACAATGAAACGAGATCGAGGCTTTTAAGGCAATTTCATACAAATCACTGTCTTTTGTCACCCAACCCTCGGGTTAGTGTCTTTGTTGACATACAGGAATACCAGAGCGGTCTACTTCTCTAAATTAACACTTAGTCAAAGTCCGTCAAACGTAAAAGTGATAAAGGAAAAATTACTTACGTCTCCGGATAAAGTGCCAGCCATGTAGCTGGGGACTGTTGGAGGCCTGTACCCATCTTGTTTTCCATGAATCTCTTCTCTCGTCTGACAAAACTCCTGCTGATTCTTAGGAAGTTCACGTGATTTTCCCAACCCCACCCTCCTAAGGCCAACCCGTCGACACGAACCAACTGGGGCTGAATTTTCCTTGTTCTCCTTTACAGCTAGCTCTGTACCACCACACAGTGATTTGGATTTTCTATGAAAAGCTGTTAAGACATTGCTGAATTCAGAGTAATGTTTAGTGGGGTACATCCCGGCAGAAGTGTTCTTGTGAGATGGTGTGTTCTCAGGAACTGTCTGTTGTATGCCATGATCTTCACGCGGGGCAGTGAGTATCGGAGCTCGTCGCTTGGACTGGAAAGAACGTAAACAAAACCAAAGTGAATACAACCAAACTTCCATAATACACTGGTAGAGTCAAGTGTCCGCACAACAGAGGTAACTGGGTTATAGAGGCATTGATGGTAAGTTTGGTGTCTTTGGGAAAAGGAAAGGGGTCTGTATTAGAGAGCTGTCCGTAACAGGAAGTTCGACTGACAAAACAGTGAAACGACGCAACGTCCATAAAAGCTACGTCCGTCGTATGATAACGTAGTCAAGTGAATGAACAAGAAATAGTCCAGGATGTTTCGGGATATCAGACACGAGTAGGAATGTTTTATCTAATATCCAAACACCAAGAAGTGATGTATCAAACACGAGGAATGTTTCATCTGATATCCAAACATCGACAAGTGATATACCAAACACTAGAAAGAGTGTTTTATCTGGTATCCAAACACCGAAGTGTTGAAAGGAGACAAGCAACTCAGTTGCTTATGCATGAAACTGATTACGAGGTATCTGATTCTAGATATTGCATAAAAGACTGTTTTGACAGTTTAATACACTTGTAACTCGAATGAATAATAATTTTCTAGAAATACAAATATAAAGTTCCAAAATTTTATGAAAACCAGCATTGAATTTCAAAACTTCCTTAAATCGGTGGTTTCTGTGTCTTTTTCATTTCGTCACTAAATTTGAATAAGTTCGAAAAATTCAATACCAAAACTCTTCCGAAACGTTTTGAATCAAATTCTTATTCTCTCGTTTGTTTCCTTCGTTCGTGCGTGGATGTGCGCGTTTGAGTGTGCGTTCATATGCTCGTCCGTTCATTTAGTCACTCAATCATTACTTCACACATTCCTTGAGTTTTTCATGCATTAACATTTTACGAGTAATAAGCAGATTATTACCAGTTGAGGAACTCTTTGCACAACGTCCGAAATCCTTGGGTGGTTTTGATCTGCAAATTGACTATTCTTTATAAATCCCTCGGTGGATGATAGCGCTAGACTTTCACTAGTAGCAAATCCCCTCTCCAAACCTGACATGAAGCAAGGCGAATCTTCACACACGTCCGTCGATGAAATTGAGTCTACCCAGGTTGTTAAGTCAGACGATGGAATTCTTTGATCACCTAACAAATATAAAGATGGTTAAATTAGAGCTTCTAATGATGTTTGGTCGACTTGCTTCAATAAAAGGGATGTTTTAAATCACTTTTTTATGAGCCTTTAAAGAAGTGACCATCGACTGCGCTGGAAAAAAACCTATTACAGCTATCGCTAAGATTCATTTCTTTTTATCACTGATGCTCGGATGAAATCTTGTTAGGTTTACAGGCTGAGGAAAGCTTGAAGCATGGACTGAACTGTTAGTATGAAAAAAATTTTCGAGTTATTCCCCACAGCCTTTGCTTCCCCTGCATCCTTCTGTAATTTGTTTACACGAGCTCTTGCTTGTTTTAAATAAATTTTAAGCTCAGTGGTAAAGGGGGATACAACTGTAATCGTCAAGTCACAACTATCAAGTATCTCTAAGTTTTTAACTAACCCCACTCCCCCCCCCCCACCCCACTTTCTCCATCAGTGCTCGTTTTACGGGTATTCAAAGCTTCTTAAATTACCACTGAAAGAAAAGAAGTCAAACCAGGATTCGAGGTTTGAACTCGGAAACTCCCACAAAGAAAGCCGTGTACTAACCGACTGTGTTAATCTGGGCCCCAATATCAATGTCAGGGACTCAAGATGCTTCCTTTGTTTGACCCATGTCGATTAACATCTTCTTTCTTCTAGCTCGTACTACTTCACCGGACTACACTATGCGACTATTCTTACCTTGAGGACATGTAGTGGGAGTGTAGAGTTCTTGCCTTTGAACTGTTACCATGGGAACAGAATGTGAATCTCTTTTCACTGTATCGCTAACCACAGAGCCTTTCCACGAGTGACCTTCACCTGCCTTCACCTGACACAGTGAAAAAGCACCATCTACATGACAATCACTTCAGTGCCATTCATAATTTCTTTCTCGTTTTATAACAGTATGTAACTTGGGAAAATCAATTTTACCTTACTGCGGTTATCAATGTAAAATTCAAAAACTAACTACACATTTGCTTTCTTTGCTGCCGTCAATCATCTCAGTGGACCTCTCTGAAAACAGACGTTTACTTCAACGAGTTGAAGAGATCGTGTTTTCTGATTTGTGATAATGGGATTTTGATCCATGTTGGGTTTTGCTGTGCCTGAAGGCTCATAATTAAAAATAGCGAGCTTAGGCAACGACGACGCGGACGGCAACGAGAACGGCAAAAAAGCAATTGGTTTGATTAGCAAAACAACAACTTTGCTCGTGCATCACGCTTTTTTTTGTACATTTCTTTGCCGTCGTTGCCCGACTACAACGTGAAAATGCCTGAATTCACGTTTTGTCGAGGACGGGAACACAAGACAACAACTTTCTTTTCTATTCCTGAACTTTGATACAGTCCTTTAGAATTCAACTCCAAAAACATTTGCCAACATTTGACGAAGTAAACGAGATGGAATAAGCGCGATAAAGTTTGAAGCATCGCGAATTCACTTTTTAAGTGACGTTTTTGTAGCCGTCGCCGTCGTTGTTGCTTAAGCTCCCTATTGACAGCAGCAAAAAAAAGCAGTTGCGAATTTAGCTTTTTAAATTCAGAGTTCGCGTGTTATTGAAAAGCGCAGTAATAAGACTGCTGATAATTAAATTACTGCTTTTGAACTACCATGTGCGACCACCCATCAAAATACCAAAACTGAACACAACTTTCTCAATATAATAATCAAAGTGCTCTTGTCGAAACCTGTCGTTACCGATTCCTTTCGTATATGTAAATGACCGTGACTAATTTTAAGGTGACCAGTTAAACATTTTCCATCATTTAACTCAGTTTAACAGTTTTACCTGACATGGCGAGGATACCACAACAGCGTTTGCCAATTACCGAGGTCCTGACACAGCCCCTTTCCTAAACAACCCATGAAAAGGCAGTATCACCACCGGGGTGTTAAGTCCCCGCTCATTTTAAACAGTAGGGTCACTGGGTGATACAGTCAACTCTCGCCTTGCGGACATTCGCTATAACGGACACCCCGATAATAAGGACAGCAGCTAAATCCTCCCCAAAAATATGTTAGAGATGTTTGACTGAAATAAACTTCCGCTATTATGGACTCTCGCTAATGAGGACACTAACTCAAGGTGCCTACAGTGTCCTCTGGAGTTGACGGTATTTATGAACTTGAGTTACTGTTATGGACGTTTTGGCTCTCCATGTGGACTCTACACGGCGATCACAAAATTAAGCAATATTAGGATTTCATAAGTAAGTGCAATATGATATTCCGGGTGAGCGTAGTCCTAAATAGGACTGTTGTTGACAGTGACTGACGTTTCGACAACCTGTGCGGTGGTCATCTCAAGAGTCAAAAGGATTACCAACACCAAGTTTTGTGTTAGACCCTAAGAGCAATACCCGACTGGTACAAAGCAAAATAGTTCACACAGCACGTTGCTTACCGTTCGAGAGTCAGTAGGAACCACTTTAGTTGAGACAATGGGTGCAACTCTCCACTGGGTTATTTTTCCACTGTCTGGTGGGTAGAACTCTGGTGACAGCCCATTATCAGTGTCTTCCAGATCCTTTAAACCAAATGATGCATTCCAAGGCTCCAAATTCCCACACCTTTTTTGACGCAAACTTTTATCCGATCGCTCCACACATTCCAGTGCAGTGTACTCAAATGCTGATCCCGGGTGACTGGAAAATCCATTCATTTCGATACTAAATTGTTCAGTTCTTGATTGCGTTTGAGGTATGTTTTCATAATCTCTCAGTGAAACATCTTTCGCGTTTGTTTTTGAAACGCGTGTGCTGGCTTCCGATCTGAAAGAAAGTAGGTTTTGCTCTGTTGAAGGACTCGCGGGTATGAAATCTGCTTCACCAATTGTCTTTTCTGACGCATAAGAGCCTTGCAGATATTTCTGAATTAAGGACGAGTCCGTAGATGGGCGTAACACTGAAGAGGAGTGGTGTGCAGTAGGGGAACTAGAGCTCTGAATATTGAAGTGTTTCGGCAGTTGACTGTTATTACTTGAAAAGTCGCAAAGCCATCCTCTTTCCACCTTACTATTGGCATTAGCTTCAGAATCAGAATTATCATAATCTTGGACTGAACTTGTCAAGTGCTTCATCAAAGGAGAGACTGATTCAGAATCATGTGACAAAACATCGTTCAATTGTGTCTCGCAATGGGACTCCCAATCTCGGGTATCGTCGTCTGGTAGTGTAGCTACAGAGGCAATATCACAAGTGGGGCTTACTTGACCAACTGCACTTGTTACCTCAGCTTTCTTCTCACTGGAACAAGCCGCAAACGAATCCGGGGATAAATTAAAGGAGTTGCAGAGATCTTCGCTCGACACCAGGTCCTGTTCAGGTGAATCACTGTCTGTAGCATTTATTTGAGGTTCGCAAGCTGTCTCAGAAGATTTTTTTGTCTCCACACTTAATCTAACTGCATCCTTTGGAGAGGAGCTGTTGTCCAAATTTCCCTCAAAACGCGATGGTGATTTTCCAGTTAGCTCAATGCTTGCTTGATCAGTATTGTTGCTTTCTTCATCTGTTAACAGTTGTAGTCGAGGCGTATTATTAAACGCTGAGAATAATGCCAGGATCTGGGTAGTATTACGTTTACCTTCAGAGAAACTTCTGTTATTAAAGCTTCCTTTTTGCAATGATATGGTTGACTTTGAGGGCACCGAGTTAGTCAAGGCTTTGTTCTCTTTGTGTATACCAGCTTTAGAAGGCCCAGTTACATTTAGTGGAACAACTTGGTCATGCCGTTGCGGTGTAACACACAAATTCTGCAAGTTTGACCTCTGCAACACTGAACAGCTGTTATAGCTGGGAATCTCCGGCTTATTTCCATGGTGACGAGAATCACCCTCCACCTTTCGATTACTGGAGTAAGTACTGTACATGTTGAAGAAGTCATTTTTACTTGGAACTCTAGATTCTGCAGTGTTAAGGTTTGTATTTTTTGGAAGGACATTTTCTCTTCGTGGCTGAAAGGTAATTTAATGTAGGATGTTAACAAAGAAAAATGCGAAATGGTCCAAAACCAGTATGAAACAAGTTTTGGCCTAATGACTTAACGGTTTAAAAGTGACACTGACCCCTCGACTTTAGTTCAACTTTCGCTTTCTCTCCTCACCTTTTCTTTCGCTTTTCTTGCCTTTTTTCAAATAATTTATTTTTTTGCTGGGCATTTACCAGTCAACATTTCTATAGGGGCACTTTTGGAAAACTTTAAAGATTATAGGATTAGACAGAAGGAAGTCCTTTGGGATAGTGGAGCTACATTTTCACTGGAATGTTTGGGTCAGCGTTTCATGTTGGAAGAGGTTTTTTTTTCAGCCCGTTTCACTGAATCGTGCTCGTTCAGGTATGGTTGGAAAGATCTTTTTTCTATTACATAAGTAAGTCTAGATGTCCAGGCTGATGGTGAATATTTAAATTTGAGGATGACCCAAGTGGTACAAGGGAGGTGGAACTGATAGTCTGCGAGCAAGCTCTCCATTTGGGGGAGACGTGAGAAGTCACGCGAGAGCCGGACGCGATAGGAAACGCTAGTGCGACGGGCGCCGCTCACTCGCGCATTCTCTCAGGCAGAATGCTCGCAAGCTATGGAACTGCCTCCGTGCTTATGGGCGGTTCAAGTGTGAATGGGTAAACAAACATACATATAGCCTGCAGTGCTGCCTTACAACTTTGTCAGTACAGAGTACCTTTTTGTATTCAGGTCCAAGGTGCCTTGATAGTGCAGGAGTAGTTTGATTGATTTTTGGCGGTTGGAAACACTACAAAGAGTTACACAAATCAATATCATTAATATGAGCTCAAACGTATTACTATCCAGGATTTACGAAGACTTTTTGACTCAAATTAAAAAGTTATTCTACTATTAAATATATCCTAAATTTGTGTTCCGACTTTAAATTACCTGTGTTATTACTTTACAAAATCCATTTTCATTAAAAAATTTTTTCTTACGTTAATTCGCACCTATATAGACCCCTCAGAGTGTACTCTAAAGTGCCACATACTTGTCTTTTCCTTTTGTTTGGTTGATAAATCCCAGGTGTGTTACTAACTTCTCTTTCTTCTACTCTCTGTGAATTGCACCCCTGGGTGTGGTCAGCAGAGGAGTCCAGCCTTTCTTCTATAGTTATCAAGTACCTATCACTTTCTAACTCCTCCCCAGCAGACACCTGTTAAAGACATGCATAGAAATAAATTCAGATTGAAGTCTACAGATATTTAATAAGGAACACCATTGGTGAATGCAATAATGGAAGTGGTAAAGCTAGTCATAGCAACAGTAGCTGCCGAAGTTGCAGTAGTAGCAGCCCCAGTGGTAGTAGCAGCACTAGTGGAAGTGGTAGTAGGTGGTAATAGTAGTGGCAGTGGCAGTGGCAGTGGCAGTGGCAGTAAAAGTGGTAGTGGTAGAGGCAGTACTAGTGGTAGTGGCAGTGGTAATGGCAGCAACAGTGGTAATAGTAGTGACAGTGGCAGTGGTAGTGGTAGTAGCAGTAGTAGTGGTACTGGCAGTGGCAGTGGAAATGACAGTGGCAGTAGTAGTGGCAGTGGCAACGACAGCGGCAGTAGTAGTGGTAGTGGCAGTGATAGTAGCAGTTGTAGTGGTAGTGGAAGTGGTAGTGGCAGTAGTAGTGGCAGTGGTAGTGACAGTGGCAGTAGTAGTGACAGTGTTAGTAGTAGTGGCAGTGATAGTGGTAGTGGCAGTGGCAGTAGTAGTGACAATGGTAGTGACAGTTTCAGTGGTAGTGGTAGTGGCAATGCAATGGTAGAGGCAGCCATAGTGGTACTGATATTTGCAGTGGCATTGGTAGTGGTAGTAGTAGTGGTAGTGGTAGCTGTAGAGGTAATGGTAGTGGTAGTGGTAATAGTAATAAATTGCTTTATTTGCATGACCGCATCATTTTACAGTATTGCAAAAGCATGCATATGACAATCAAAATATAAAACAAACAGCACTACCGGTAATAATAATCTAGAAAAATTCAGTTACTTTACTAACAATGAATCAAGTACTTTCATACAGGAGGAAACAAACTTCATAACTAACTTATTTACATGATGTTCCTTCGAATTCATAATCTGTTTTATGCTTTCTGGAGATGATTTCTTGTCAAAGTCAGGTATTATTCGATTGATTTGATTAATAAATGCCTGTCTCTGTACTGAGTATTTGTTACTTACATTGAAAGAGGAAATGAATCTCATCTTCTACCTGATTTGAGTTACATAAGGGACATAATCTATTTTCTCTTGGCAAATGATCGATTTGGTATCGACCATGTTCAATCATAAGTTTGTGATTACTTATTTTAAATTTAACAAAATTCTGTCGTTCGTCATAATGTCTTAGCTGGTAGAGATAATCAGATGTAGAATATTCATCTTTAAAAGTTTTATAAAATTCTAGTTTTTTTGAATTTTCAAGGCTGTGCCGCCAAAAAGTGATAGTGGTAGAGGCAGTAGTAGTGGTAGTGGCAGTGGTAATGGAAGCAACAGTGGTAATAGTAGTGACGGTGGCAGTGGTAGTGGCAGTAGTAGTGGTAATGGTAGTGGCAGCAATAGTGACAGTGGCAGTAGTAGTGGCAGTGGCAATGACAGTGGCAGTAGTAGTGGTAGTGACAGTGATAGTAGCAGTTGTAGTGGTAGTGGCAGTGGCAGTAGTAGTGGCAGTGTTAGTAGTAGTGGCAGTGATAGTGGTAGTGGCAGTGATAGTGGTAGTGGCAGTGATAGTGGTAGTGGCAGTGGCGGTAGTAGTGACAGTGGTAGTGACAGTTTCAGTGGTAGTGGCAGTGGCAATGCAATGGCAGAGGCAGCTATAGTGGTACTGGTATTTGCAGTGGCATTGGTAGTGGTAGTGGTAGTGGTAGTACTAGTATCAATGTTTAAAACTTAATGCTTGGTTTTAAGGGAAACTCTTAATTTGGTTCACGAGAATCTCCATGTTTCCCAAGGAAGAAAAGAGGGGAACAAAATTAACTAGTTTCCCAAGGGACAAGTCATGAAGTGATTTTTTATATGCCCTGGAAGAAAAACTTCTGTGCGTAAAAATCTATGAAAGTAAATCCCAGCAAGTGATCGGCAATTGGAGTTAACAGTGCACTGTTACCCTCTGATACCATAAATTTGCAATCTCAGAGAATTTGGGCAAGAAGTAGTTTTATTTTTAGATGTCATGTGACCTCAAAGTAGACCATGAGAGTGCATGCTATTTAATGTTACGTCAAAAGACATGTTGCTTAGTTACTTCTTAGTTGTCATGTTCCTTAGTTAGTCCAACAAAAATAAAATTATAATTTATCTCATAATCTCGGCAGAGTCCTGGAACTACATGTAGCTTGTTATAAAGGACATGACTGGGAAATTACGTAATTAGCAATAATTTAATTGCATGTGAAAAGATGCAACATATGCAATAATGAAATCATGATTTACATGGTTATAATAATAATAGTTCCACAACCCTCTCAGTGGCAGATTTTAAGGAGGGGTTCAGACCCACTCCTTTGTGTAGAATAAGTAGATCAAGCTGAGGCCCACTGGACCAAGTAAAATTTTTCCCAGAGCCGCCCCAAACCTATCCTCCCACCCCCCTGCTATTTCTGGGTATGGATACACCACATCTAAAGATAACATTTTAACAAATGTTACCCATTAAAAGGGCAACATTTAAGTCAATTATTGCAAATTTTCGGGTACAATTTATACAGATTGTCTAAATTACTTTGTAAGTGCATGACTGACCTGGTCATTGTGAATAAAAAATGAATCCAGCAGGTTTGACTCCTCGTCACAGAGCTTTGCCTGAAAAGGAAATTTGTGAGTGAAAAGTTTATATCCAATAGGGATAATACTGTGAAAGGTTTAAACCCTGAAGTCATTTTAAAAGTAAGTGGAGCATGATTGCCCTATTCAGTACTATGCACGCTCACCTAGACGATTATGCTCCACCTACTTGGGGATAATATTAGGGCCATTTATACAAGGAAAAATAAAACGTGCCTTACATAAGATGCATCTTAAATAAGATGCAAACTTTCCGTAAAAACGGCACATTTCGCCTAAAATAAGATGCGACTTAACTAAGACGCATCCTATTTTAGAAGTAATATATCAAACATGAGATGCAGTGTTTCATCACCAGATGAAACACCGAGAAGAGAGTTGAAAATACGACGCGCAGCGGAGTATTTTTGACGAACTTCGAGGTGTTTCATCTGGTGATGAAACACTGTGTCAAATGTTTGATATTTCTTCTCAAACAAAATCATTTTTGAAGGAGAAATTAAGGATGCAAATACTAAGCAGTGTTTCATCCGATTTCCAAACACTCATTAAACATTAATTTCCTTTGTATTTTCTTAATGAATTATTAATGAGTTTGAGAACAGCCCTTAACACCTGTTCATGCATAGGACACGTCTTAGCTAAGACGAGAAAAACTTCGTATAAATGACCTTCACGTCTTACATAAGATATGAACACATCGTACGCATGCGTAAATTTTTGGCGCGCCACATTGGATTGCTGTTGCTACGGGCAATATTAACATGAAAATGAGTCAAGAACAGAAATAAGACGCCAACCATTTATATACGAGTTGCTTTCGTCTTAGATAAGACATGCTCGTATAAATGGCACAGGTCACGTCTTATTTAAGAGGCGTCTTATGTGAGACGCTTCCTATTTTTCCTCGTATTAATGGTCCTAATGTTACGTCACGTTATGTTAAACACCTTTTGTTTCAGCGGTTGGCAAATTTGAATAAGAAACAAACACAATGTTTACAAACATGACCCATCGCTATTGTTATTATCATACCCAGTTTAATCTTGCCAACACGAAAATAGACCTCAAAGAAATATGTCAAGTATGTATCTGAGCTGCTTTATGTTTTTAAGCCACAGAACGATTTGTACAGCTTTACTTTGATTCCTTTTACAGAAACGCAGGGAGTTTTTACCTTGTTCCCGTTAACCTTCAGAATGCCATCCTAGAAAATGAGGTAAAAATAGTAGATGAGGTTAATAATAGTACATAATTCGAAGGTCTGTGCGAAGCTTTTGCTTTAACAGTTAAAACAACGTGGACCAAATTAAAGCAAGGATATGCGACATGTTAATTCGAGCTCAACAAATGAATGTTTGCATAATAAACAGGGTAACAAAAGATTATTTCTACCTGCCATGTCTTGGCTTTCTTAGCCTTCTGGTGTGTGTAAAGTACCTGCAGTAAAAAAAAAGAGTATTTGAAAACAGTCTTCAAGGAAATTTGTATAAATAAGAAATAAGAAAGATCACATTAATACTTACCGAAAACATCGATCACAAGGCGATATGACGACTTTTCATGTTTGCAGTTTTGTTTTATCTTTTATTTTTTGTGACAAATTTGCAGTGCCGTTAGTTGCCTTTTTCCTCAAAGACGAATTGTATCAGTTTGTTGATGTAGCAAATTAAACGACTTCTTTGCTTTTGAACGGCTTTCTTTTCCTCTTCGCGGCTGGAGCCATATTTGTATTTTGCGCGGGTACTGGTGTTGACCCAGTCCTTCCCGGTTCTTTGGAAACTTGGAAACGAGGTTGTTTATTTTCTGTGGAGATTGCTACTTCTCCAAGATGGCTTTTCTGGAGTACATCACGTTTGGGAATATCTTTCTTTTTCTAGTTTTTTTGCTGATCCTCAATCTATTGATTGAACTGTATCAGTTTAGAAATATGCCACCTGGGCCTCGGTTCACAAGCTTACCTTTCATCGGAAATATACTGAGCTTTGATCGGGGAGCCGCGGGACAGAGCTTTATCGCTTCTACCGCAAGGTTTGTTGACTTGTAACTAGAGCATAGCTTTATTTTGCACATTTTTATATGGGTTAGAGTTAGGATTGAAACATCAGAGGTAAGGATCTCATATACATAACAACTAAATCGGTTTAGATCCTATTTTTTTTTCCTGGGAACATGCAACATCACTACAATTATTTAATTAATTTTTTTGCCCTCGGTATAGGGGTAATCAACATTTATTATATTTATGGCTGTTGTAGAACATATTTTTTACTTTAGTTGCTGGAAGAAATTTCTTTTAGCTTAGCAAGTTTTCCATGAAAACATTTCTTTCGTAAGGTAAATGGAATCTAGCGTTTTTCTTCTGATGAGAAAAACATCTGACGAAATATTTTAAAAATAGGGATTGCAACAATATAAACAATTAAGTAAACGATTAAGCGTGTACTCACCTGACAGAATCACACGATCCATTGACAATGGAGCCCTTAGTTTAGAAAAACACAGTGCAGCTGAAATTTTCCTGTCATACCCCGAGACACCGAAAACCCCTCCCATATCTCAGACTATGATAATAAACCAAAAACTCTAATTCTGTATTTTGTTTCCAGAAGAATTTCCATTACTGATACACTATTCCAGACCCCTCTGGTTCCAATGACGCTGATTGAAAATCCTACCGTCCCTGTGCAGTAGTACATTTCTATAAAGGGCATAATATATGGGAGCCCTGTGCCATTACCCTTTGCCCAATGCCCCCCACCCACCCTCCCCAGCTGTTTATTGTCCAGATGTTGCATTTTGTCGTCAGACTCAATGGTCATTTTGATGTAGTGGATAAAGTTTTGCTGTAAATGGCCCCAAACAAATTATATTGCAATAATCAAAGTGCACCTGGATTATGTGTGTGCATTTTACATGTGTTATTTCTGGTTTCTACTAGTTTACAGCTTAGGAGTGACTGGCATTGCATGTAGGCTACAATAAACTTTGTAACGCCATCGGTTAAAAACTAACATTTTTCACTCCCTTCTTGTTTAAAAGCTTGAGGAAAAAGTATGGAACTCTTTATTCTTTGAAACTTGGTGCCTACAAATTTGTCGTGGCTGAAGATGCTGACTCGGTGAAGGAGGTTCTGGTAAAGAAATCTGCAGATTATGCAGGAAGACCTCCATTTTATAGCTTTGTGTCTACTACACTTGGTATGTATATTGATCTGTCAATCTTCATTTTACAGCCCAACACAGACACCTGGCTGACTCAAATATAAATCACGTGCTCATGGGTGGTTTTTGGGGTTGGCCTAGGGGACCACGGCCACCCCTTTTTCTGTGAAATTTTGTATTGTTATTTAAAGAATTCTCGGTCAAAATTAAAAGTATCTATAAAGCTGCCACGTGTCCTAGCCGCCCCTTTCTGAATTTTGTGAATCAGCCCCTGCACACAAGTGCCTCCTATCACAACATTTATCTGATAATAAAAAATGAAATTAACAAGTATCATGTTTTGCAATTACTTGTACATACATAACCTTTTTGATGAAAAGGAAATAGGAACTGTGGGTTTTAGGAAGTTTCGATCTGATCCTGATATCTCTGAAGCATTTCTGGTGACTTGTTAAGTCTTGCTCTCGTGCGCTTTCTCTTTTTCCCATTACAGTCGTGACAGGGTTTTGAGTTTTTTCGTACAGTGTAATCAAGTCTCGGCAAGTCTTGATTTTTACCATTAAATTGCCAACCCTACTCTACAACATAAAACTGCCTAAGAATTACTGAGTTTGTTAGCCTGTAGAAAAGGTGCTTTTTTATTCACGTTTTTTCAGGTAAAGTAACATGAAGTAAGCACAAAGTGGGCGTGGAGCGCGAGACGCACGAATTTTTCTGTGCCTACCTCCATCGCGCTCCTCGCTCGCTTTGCACTTGACCTCGCTCGCCTAAAAAACGCAAAAAAATAACGCCCTTATTTCAGGCTATTATTTCACCCTGACGATCAAACTCAACCTAGTTTTAGTTTGTTTATGTTATTAATTCTGATATGGTGTCTTTTGTAGGCAGTGCAGTTGTATTCTGACTTTTTTTTTGACTGATTGATATATTCTTCTTCCTAATATAAGGTGGGAAAGACATTGGATTGGGGAATTTTGGTCCTGCATGGAGATTCCATCGCAAACTGTTCATGACTGCTGTGCGACAATATCTATCCAACCAGGAACTTGTGGAGGAGAGGATCTCTGAACAAGCCTCAAACCTGCTGGAGTATTTTGAAGAACAAAAAGGAAAAGATTTTGATCCTGCAGAGATTCTCATGAAAAGTGTTGCAAATGTTATCTGTCGCATCTCATTTGGAGAGCACTTTGATTCATCCAGTCCAGATTTTGACGAGCTCTTGCGCTTGAATAATGAGAGCTTCACAGACACAAAGATGATTGAAGAAGTCTTCATCTTAGATCTTTTTCCATTGGCGAAGTACTTTCCTTTTAAAAGTTACCAAAAGGAAATTAAAATGGCTGACCGAATGTTTGAAATCATTGGCAAGCAGCTGAAGTTACAACGTGAGCGGTTTGATTCCTCAGCAGAGGTCAAGAGCCTCACAGAAAGTCTTATAAAAGAGAGAATCGCTGCAGAAGGTGAAGTTGGATCCGAAGATAAAGTGAGTATTCTATCAGATGACTACATTGTCAACACATTAGAAGACATGTTCAGTGCTGGGTACGAGACCACAAGTACCACACTACGTTGGGCTATTGCATTCCTGATACACAATCCTGAGTTTCAGACCGAGATACAGGATAAGTTGGATGAAGTAGTTGGCAGGGATCGAATGCCTACATTGGATGATCGCCCAAAGCTTCCACTTATCCAAGCCACGATCATGGAAACACTGCGCCTTGGAAACGTTGCCGAGACAGCTATTCCTCATTATACTCTGAAGGACACCACACTTGGTGACTATCGAGTTCCAAAGGACACAGTGGTGATGGTTAATCTGCAATACGTTCATCTTGATCCAAAATGTTGGGAAAATCCAAACTGTTTCAATCCTCATCGTCACATTGATGCCGATGGGCAGCTCATTACTAACTCTGGCAACTTCCTGCCTTTCTCCGCTGGACGTCGGGTTTGTGCTGGCGAGGCACTGGCAAAGGTAAGAAAATTTATTTTATTTGCTCAGGGATGTATAGAATTTACAAAGTACGTCTTTGCTTAGGCTCTCAGCTAAGCTATAAACGCTTTTACCACACCCTCTTCTTTTAGTTCCCACACCCTTTCTTTCAGTCTCGTACCCAGGCCAGTTCGCGTTATCCAGGTTACCAGAGGAAGCTTGGAACCGAGCGCGAATTTCCCGACAAGCTTGACTTTCTTTACTTTATTCTATTCCAGTTGAAAGAAAAACAAGAGGTATTATAAACCGAGAAAATCTCCATCGTTTCCAGACACTTACCATATTAATCAGAATCTCACGGCAAAATCTGGTTTTGGTGATATGCCAAACAGCCCTGATCTTATGTTGATACTGTTTTCTAGGTGGAGCTGTTTCTGTTTTTGTCCTGGATGCTGCATAAGTTCACATTTTTGCAGTCAGATGAAGGAAGTGCTCCTGATCTTGAAGGAGTTTCTGGTTTTACTCGATTCCCAGCTCCATACAAGATGCGAGTTCTAAAACGCGATTAGATACTTGTAAAAAGTTGCATAATAGAACTTAGCTTCGTTAATTTGATTGACGGTAGAAGTAGAAAAATTTGAACGAGATAGTGAACTAAGGGCCTCGTCCACATGTCTTAGTTTTTGTTTTAAAATAACGAATTTTTCCTCCGTTTTCAAATAAATCCGCGTCCACACGTTTCGTTTTTGAATCGTTTTTGTCCGTCATCACGAAAACTCAACAGTGACTGAAAACGTACCATCTCTCATGGGAGCATGCGCATTTACTGGTATCTGAACCTAATCTGTCTTATCTCGTGCACGGGATAGACTGGATCCAACAAAGTGACGTAATCGTCTTCAAAACCTCAGTTTTCATCGATACGCACGAATACAGCACAACGGCGTTTTCAAAAATCTCCGCTCTGGAGAGCGTTTTATGAGAAGATGCGTGTATTCGGAGATGGTTTCCACCGGTTAATAGTAAGGGCAAAAAAGCTCTCCGTTTTCAAATAAAAAAGGATATGTGTGGACGAGGTCTAAGTATTTCACACAAAAAAATATATACAAACTCTCTCTAAAACGGATACCTTTGTGGCCACCGGCACAAAGTGTCCATCTAAGAGTAATGTCCGTCTCAATATAGAGAATCAAATAAAAGGAGTTGTAAAAGGAACCAACTCTAGGTGTCCATTTTACTGAGGTGTCCGTCTTAGTATAGAGAGTTAAATAAAGGAAGTAAAAAAAAGGAACCAACTCTAGGTGTCCATTTTACTGAGGTGTCCGTCTTAGTATAGAGAGTTAAATAAAGGAAGTAAAAAAAAGGAACCAACTCTAGGTGTCCGTGTGATAGAGGTGTCCGTTAAGAGAGAGTCGACTGTATATCTTGTTAAGTGAGTATTAATCACGCTTAAGGTTCTACATGTATATCTACAGGAAGGTTACGTCAGCTGAATTAACTAACATTAACACTTACTTCTCATCTAGGGCAAAATGTTAGCTTAGGGGAGGGGTAGGAGGGCAGTTTCCCAGAAACCCTAATTGATGCGAATTTGCAATAGCGTAAGTGCAGTCAAAGCGACCACTACTTGTAGGCGACCACTTCCTTGCTATGCATTAAAGCCATCATCTATCCGAAATGGTAAAATCATTTTCCCGTTGAAAGAACTATACTATACAGCCAGGCCTCTCGTAAGCCACCACTTCGGAAAGTTTTTGGGCTAATTTAGCAACAGGACGGGAACGTCAGTTGACGACGGGAAAGCGCGCGGAAAGGACTAAACACGACTTCCGGTGCCCAATTTGCCGTTCTGCCATTGGTCAAGCCAGTTGTTTGACCTACGCGCGCCGTCGTCAATGCATGTCAACTGACGTTCCCATTCTGTTGCTAAATCAACCTATTAAAAGCGGACGCGAATGGAGCTGTAGCCTGAGAAAACAGACGACATTTCACGACGCCACCACTGGTTTCCCCGCGAAATGACGTCTAGGAAACGAGCGCAGAAATTCCATTCTGATGATGCGTCACTACCCAGATCTGGGTAGTGCTTCTGATTAGTCGTGCCGTGAGGGAAATTTGCTTCAACCAATCAGAAGCACTACCCAGATCTGGCTAATTCACTTTTTAAGTGACGTTTTCGTAGCCGTCTCGGAATCAGAGACGAGAGAGACGACTGGGGACGAGTCAGTTTCTCAGCGAGAAGAAAGAGTAGTTACTGTCTTTTTAAGAAATATATACAGGCTTTTTGCGCAAATATAAAAAAAAATCTTGAGAGAGTTTCCAGTTTTCCTCAATAACCAGCTCTACACAAGATAAAGAAGTGCTAAATCAAATCGCGATAGACGAATGCAAAGCGTTACATATAGCACTTGACTTCCTTTATATGACGGGCAGTAGAATTGTCAACAGTTATTGTATTATACCAATTAAGTGAGAAACAACAATAGAAACGCATAATTTATCCTTTATCTAATTTTACCTGTGGGGGGAGGGGGCGTGGCCATTTGGCTGGGAGGTCATTGCATTTTCAAAATATTGAATGATTTTGGGGGTCATTTTAAGACGATTTGCTGCTAAAATATTCGTAGTTTCCACAGCAATTAGGTGGGGGTTCACTTTCACAATATGTAAAATTTATGGGGGCCATTTCTAAAAAGCCACGATGAATTGGGGACTCGGTTTGAAAATCGGTTTACCGTCAAGTCGCCCGAAATTCTGCGTTATGTGGCTCTAAATTTATCATGCTCAACAATATCCTGACATACCTATTACCATTTGCGGTGCTTGTTTCTTCTGATTGAAGATTATAGAACGAGATTTTACTCATTTATCGCGCTTGTTTCGTCGTTAATCAAAGGTTAAAGAGCGAGATATCTTACACATTTATACCGCTTTTTTCGTCTCATCGTCGTTTAAAGAACGAGATATATTAACACACACTATTTATTAAACAAAAATTAATTTGTTTCTCCGTGCACTTCACCTGATAAAATTCGGGCGACATGACTGCGCATTTTGGGCGACTTAACTCTGGTTTCCGGCGACATAACTTCGGGCTAGATGACTTTCGGGCGACTTGACCGGTTACCTGAAAGTCTTCTAAGCTTTCTCAAAACGGCCGGCCCACACTCACAGGTAATAAACTATCAGCCCCTAAATTAACAGTGTCTATTGGTCTAAGATGCTATTTGTTGAAGTTAAACAATTGTAACAATCAGTAGAAATTTATCACGATAAATTGACACAAAATTTTATTTTAAATTACTGTGAGCTACAAGCAGGCCTGAGCTACACGATTATGATTATATTATTTTTTATTTTAACGTAACAAAGTTAGATATATAACTAAACCAATGGTCTGTGATACACAAAAAACATCTGTAAAAATAGCTTCAAGAAAAATACAGATTCCCACAAAGTAAAGAAACCACAGTTTTTCCGTAGGTAGTTCCCCTGTTTTAGACCAGTACACCTGTGACAAACACACAGAACAATTGCTGATTAGGCAAAATAATGAAAAGATAACGACCGTGTTTTTCACGTTAGGCTAATGTTCGGTATTTTCTAAATAACTGAATATAACATCTGCATGTATCAAAAACCAAAACACCAATAGGTGTACATTACAACACTCTTTACTTTCTCTTACAGCAATTTAACCCATTCGCTCCTGGGGATACTTTTTTAAGGCTAGTCGAGCTGTGTTCTTGTTACTGTCTGGTTATTAAGAACAAAACTGCTTAAAACGCGGTTTTCTGTTCCAGATGCAAAATGTCAGCTCCCAAAGCTCAGGCGTGCATAAAAAGAAAAAATTCGAGATTGGGTTTAAAAGTGGCATAGCAGTCTCGACTATTATCTTTTATCTTCTTTCCCTTTTTTTTTCTGGGCATTTATTATGTTCCGGGATGTTCTGGAATGTTCCGTGTTCCGAGTTTTATCGACACCCAAAAACTTTGTATAAATGACCTTCGCGTCTTACATATTAAAGATATGAACGCATAGTACGCATGCATTAATTTTTGGCGCGCCATGTGGGATTGCCATGGCTACGGGCAATATTCACATGAAAATGAGTCAAGAACAGAAATAAGATGCGAACCATTTATATACGAGTTGCTTTTGTCTTAGATAAGACATGCTCGTATAAATGGCACAGTTTACGTCTTATTTAAGAGGCGTCTTCTTCTTCCTCGTATAAATGGCCCTAATGCTACGTCACGTTATGTTAAACACCTTTTGTTTCAGCGGTTGGCATATTTGAATAAGAAACAAACACAATGTTTACAAACATGACCCATCGCTATGGTTATTATCATACCCAGTTTAGTCTTGACAACAGGAAAATAGACCTCAAAGAAATACGTCAAGTATGTATCTGAGCTGCTTTATGTTTTTAAGCCACAGAACGATTGGAACATGTACGGCTTTACTTTGATTCCTTTTACAGAAGCGCGGAGAGTTTTTACCTTGTTTCCGTTAACCTTCAGAATGCAATCCTGTAAAATGGGGTAAAAATAGTAAATGAGATTAATAATAGTGCATAATTCTGAGGCCTGCGGGAAGCTTCTGCTTTAACAGTTAAAACAACGTGGACCAAATAAAAGCAAGGATACTATGTGACATGTTCGATCGCAACAAATGAATGTTTGCATAATAAAAGGGTATTTCGACCTGTCATGTCTTGGCTTTCTTAACCTTCTTGTGTGTGTAAAGTACCTGCAGTAAAAAAAGAGTATTTGAAAACAGTCTTCAAGGAGATTTGAATAAGAAATAAGAAAGATCACATTAACTTACCGAAAACATCGATCACAAGGCGATATGACGACTTTTCATGTTTGCAGTTTTGTTTTGTCTTTTATTTTTTGTGACAAATTTGCAGTGCCGTTAGTTGCCTTTGACCTCAAAGACGAATTACATCGGCTTGATGATGTAGCAAATTAAACGACTTCTTTGCTTTTGAACGGCTTTCTTTTCCTCTTCGCGGCTGGCGCCATATTTGTATTTTGCGCGGGTACTGGTGTTGACCCAGTCCTTCCCGGCCCTTTGAAAACTTGGAAATGAGGTTGTTTATTTTCTGTGGAGATTGCTACTTCTCCAAGATGGCTTTTCTGGAGTACATCACGTTTGGGAATATCTTTCTTTTTCTAGTTTTTTTGCTGACCCTCAATCTGTTGATTGAACTGTATCAGTTTAGAAATATGCCACCTGGGCCTCGGTTCACAAGCTTACCTTTCATCGGAAATATACTGAGCTTTGATCGGGGAGCCGCGGGGCAGAGCTTTATCGCTTCTACCGCAAGGTTTGTTTACTTATAACTAGAGCAAAGCTTTATTTTGCACATTTTTATATGGGTTAGAGTTAGGGTTGAAACATCAGAGGTAAGAATATATCATCTCAGATACATAACAACTAAATCGGTTTAGATCCTATTTATTTATTTTTGTTCCTGGGAACATGCAACATCACTACAATTATTTAATTAATTTTTTTTGCCCTCGGTATAGGGGTAATCAACATTTAATTATATTTATGGCTGTTGTAGAACATATGTTGCTGGAAGAAATTTCTTTTAGCTTAGCAAGTTTTCCATGAAAACATTTCTTTCGTAAGGTAAATGGAATCTAGCGTTTTTCTTCTGATGAGAAAAACATCTGACGAAATATTTTAAAAATAGGGATTGCAACAATATAAACAATTAAGTAAACGATTAAGCGTGTACTCACCTGACAGAATCACACGATCCATTGACAATGGAGCCCTTAGTTTAGAAAAACACAGTGCAGCTGAAATTTTGCTGTCATACCCCGAGACACCGAAAACCCCTCCCATATCTCAGACTATGATAATAAACCAAAAACTCTAATTCTGTATTTTGTTTCCAGAAGAATTTCCATTACTGATACACTATTCCAGACCCCTCTGGTTCCAATGACGCTGATTGAAAATCCTACCGTCCCTGTGCAGCAGTACATTTCTATAAAGGGCATAATATATGGGAGCCCTGTGCCATTACCCTTTGCCCAATGCCCCCCACCCACCCTCCCCAGCTGTTTATTGTCCAGATGTTGCATTTTGTCGTCAGACTCAATGGTCATTTTGATGTAGTGGATAAAGTTTTGCTGTAAATGGCCCCAAACAAATTATATTGCAATAATCAAAGTGCACCTGGATTATGTGTGTGCATTTTACATGTGTTATTTCTGGTTTCTACTAGTTTACAGCTTAGGAGTGACTGGCATTGCATGTAGGCTACAATAAACTTTGTAACGCCATCGGTTAAAAACTAACATTTTTCACTCCCTTCTTGTTTAAAAGCTTGAGGAAAAAGTATGGAACTCTTTATTCTTTGAAACTTGGTGCCTACAAATTTGTCGTGGCTGAAGATGCTGACTCGGTGAAGGAGGTTCTGGTAAAGAAATCTGCAGATTATGCAGGAAGACCTCCATTTTATAGCTTTGTGGCTACTACACTTGGTATGTATATTGATCTGTCAATCTTCATTTTACAGCCCAACACAGACACCTGGCTGAGTCAAATATAAATCACATGCTCATGGGCGGTTTTGGGGGTTGGCCTAGGGGACCATGGCCACCCCTTTTTCTGTGAAATTTTGTATTGTTATTTAAAGAATTCTCGGTCAAAATTAAAAGTACGTATAAAAATGCCACGTGTCCTGGCCGCCCCTTTCTGAATTTTGGGAATCAGCCCCTGCACACAAGTGTCTCCTATCACAACAAGTATCATGTTTTGCAATTACATATACATACATAACCTTTTTGATACTATAACTATTGACGCTGTTACTATAAAAGTGGCAAATAGGAACTAGAAATTTGTGGGTTTCAGGAAGTTTTGATCTTATCCTGATATCTCTGAAGCGTTTCTGGTGACTTGTTAAGTCTTGCTCTTGTGCCCTTTCTCTTTTTCCCATTACAGTCGTGACAGGGTTTTGAGTTTTTTCGCACAGTGTAATCAAGTCTCGGCAAGTCTTGATTTTTACCATTAAATTGCCAACCCTACTCTACAACATAAAACTCCCTAAAAATTACTGAGTTTGTTAGCCTGCAGAAAAGGTGCTTTTTTGTTCATATTTTTCGGGCGAAGTAACATGAAGTAAGCACAAAGCGGGCGTGGAGCGCGAGACGCGCGAATTTTTCTGTGCCTACCTCCATCGCGCATGTCTCGCGCTCCTCGCTTGCTTCGCACTTGCCCTCGCTCGCCTAAAAAACGCGAAAAAATAACGCCCTTATTTCAGGCTATTATTTCACCCGGACGATCAAACTCAACCTAGTTTTAGTTTGTTTATGTTATTTATTCTGGTAATGGTGGCTTTTGTAGGCAGCGCAGTTGTATTCTGACTTTTTTTTGACTGATTGATATATTCTTCTTCCTAATATAAGGTGGGAAAGACATTGCATTGGGGAATTTTGGTCCTGCATGGAGATTCCATCGCAAACTGTTCATGACTGCTGTGCGACAATATCTATCCAACCAGGAACTCGTGGAGGAAAGGATCTCTGAACAAGCCTCAAACCTGCTGGAGTATTTTGAAGAACAAAAAGGAAAAGATTTTGATCCTGCAGAGATTCTCATGAAAAGTGTTGCAAATGTTATCTGTCGCATCTCATTTGGAGAGCACTTTGATTCATCCAGTCCAGATTTTGACGAGCTCTTGCGCTTGAATAATGAGACCTTCACAGACACTAAGATAAGTGAAGATGCCTTCATCTTAGATCTTTTTCCATTGGCGAAGTACTTTCCTTTTGAAAGTTACCAAAAGGAAATTAAAATGGCTGACCGAATGTTTGAAATCATTGGCAAGCAGCTGAAGTTACAACGTGAGCGGTTTGATTCCTCAGCAGAGGTCAAGAGCCTCACAGAAAGTCTTATAAAAGAGAGAATCGCTGCAGAAGGTGAAGTTGGATCCGAAGATAAAGTGAGTATTCTATCAGATGACTACATTGTCAACACATTAGAAGACATGTTCAGTGCTGGATACGAAACCACAAGTACCACACTACGTTGGGCTATTGCATTCCTGATACACGATCCTGAGTTTCAGACCGAGATACAGGATAAGTTGGATGAAGTAGTTGGCAGGGATCGAATGCCTACATTGGATGATCGCCCAAAGCTTCCACTTATCCAAGCCACGATCATGGAAACACTGCGCCTTGGAAACGTTGCCGAGACAGCTATTCCTCATTATACTCTGAAGGACACCACACTTGGTGACTATCGAGTTCCAAAGGACACAGTGGTGATGGTTAATCTGCGATACGTTCATCTTGACCCAAAATGTTGGGAAAATCCCAACTGTTTTAATCCTCATCGTCACATTGATGCCGATGGGCAGCTCATTACTAACTCTGGCAACTTCCTGCCTTTCTCTGCTGGACGTAGGGTTTGTGCTGGCGAGGCACTGGCAAAGGTAAGAAAATTTATTTTATTTGCTCGGGAATGCATAGAATTCACAAGTACGTCTTTGCTTAGGCTCTCAGCCAAGCTGTAAAAGCTGTTACCACGCCCTTTTCTTTTAGTTCCCACACCCTTTCTTTCAGCCTCGTACCTAGGCCAGTTCGCGCTATCAAGGTTACCAGAGGAAGCTTGGAACCGAGCGTGAATTTGCTTGACAGGTGACGTCACATCCGAAATCGCCGAGGAGGACTGGGATTGAGGCTGCCTTTCTTTACTTTATTCATTCTATTGCACTTGAAAGAAAAACAAGAGTTAGAATAAGCCTGGAAAATCTCCATCCTTTCCAGACACTTACCATATAAATCAGAATCTCACGGAAAAATCTGGTTTTGGTGATATGCCAAACAGCTCCGATCTTATTGTGATACTGTTTTCTAGGTGGAGCTGTTTCTGTTTTTGTCCTGGATGCTGCATAAGTTCACATTTTTGCCGTCAGAGGAAGGAAGTCCTCCTGATCTTGAAGGAGTTTCTGGTTTTGCTCGATACCCAGCTCTTTACAAGATGCGAGTTCTAAAACGCGATTAGATACTTCTAAAAAGTTGCATCATAGAACTTAGCTTCATTAATCATTGATTGACAGTAGAAGTAGAAAAAATTGACCTAGATAGTCGGGTGAACTGAGGACCTCGTCCACGTCTTCGTTTTTGTTTTAAAATGAAGAATTTTTCCTCCGTTTTCAAGGAAATCCGCGTCCGCACGTTTCGTTTTTGAATCGCTTTTGTCCGTCAACACGAAAACTCAATAGTGACTGAAAACGGGACCATCTTTGATGGGAGCATGCGCATTTACTGGTATCTGAACCTAATCTGTCTTATCTCGTGCACGGGATAGACTGGATCCAACAAAGTGACGTAATCGTCTTCAACACCTCAGTTTTCATCCATCCGCACGAATACAGCGCAACGGCGTTTTCAAAAATCTCCGCTCCGGAGAGCGTTTTTTGAGAAGATGCGTTTTCGGTGGCTGTTTCCATCGGTTAATAGTGTGGGCGACGACCCAATTAAACCGGCGAAGAAACTCTCCGTTTTCAAACAAAAATGGATACGTGTTGACGAGGCCTAATAAGTATTTCACACAAAAAAACATATACAAACTCTCTCAAAAACGGATACCTTTGGGGCCACCGGCACAAAGTGTCCATCTAAGAGTAATGTCCGTCTCAATATAGAGAATCAAATAAAAGGAGTTGGAAAAGGAACCAACTCTAGGTGTCCGTTTTACCGAGACGTTCGTCTTAGTATTGAGAGTCAAATAAAGGAAGTAAAAAAAGAAACCAACTCTAGGTGTCCGTGTCATAGTGAGTATTAATCCCGCTTAAGGTTCTACATGTATATCTACATGAAGGTTAAGTCAGCTGAGTTAACTAAGATTAACACTTACTTCTTATCTAGGGCAAAATGTTAGCTTAGGGGAGGGGTAGGAGGGCAGTTTCCCAAAAACCCTAATTGATCCGAATTTGCAATAGCGTAAGTGCAGTCAAAGCGCCATGGGCGACCACTACTTGTAGGCGACCACTTCCTAGCTATGCATTAAAACCATCATCTATCCGAAATGGTAAAATCATTTTCCTGTTGAAAGAACTATACTATGCAGCCAGGCCTCTCGTAAGCCACCACTTTGGGAAGTTTTTGGGCTGATTTAGCAACAGGACGGGAACGTCAGTTTGCGACGGGAAAGTGCGTGGAAAGGACTAAACACGACTTCCGGTGCCCAATTTACGCTCTGCCATTGGTCAAGCCAGTTGTTTGATCTGCGCGCGCAAGCGCGCGCCGTCGTCAACTGACGTTTCCGTTCTGTTGCTAAATCAGCCTATTAAAAGCGCGAGATATATTACACATTTGTACCGCTTGTTTCGTCTCGTCATCGAACGAGGTATGTTACACATTCATTCCGATTGCTTCGTCTCAAGATGGTTTAAAGAACGAGATATATTTACACACACTATTTATTAAACAAAAATTAATTTGTTTGTCTGTGCACTTCACCTGATAAAATTCGGGCGACACGACGGCGTATTTCGGGCGACTTAACTCTGGTTTCCGGCGACATAACTTCGGGCTACATGACTTTCTAACCCTAACCCTAACCCTGGAAATCTTCTAAGCTTTCTCAAAACGGCCGGCCGGCACTCACAGGTAATAGACTATCAGCCCCTAAGTTAACAGTGTCTATTTGTCTAAGATGATATTTTTTGAAGTTAAACAATTATGGTAACAATCAGTAGAAATTTATCACGATAAATTGACATTGACACAAAGTTTTATTTTAAATTTCTGTGAGCTACACGCAGGCCTGAGCTACACGATTATGATTATATCATTTTTTATTTTAACGTAACAAAGTTAGATACGTAACTAAACCAACGGTCTGTGATACAGCAAAACATCTGTAAAAATAGCTTCAAGAAAAATACAGATTCCCACAAAGTAAAGAAACCACAGTTTTTCCGTAGGTAGTTCCCCTGTTTTGGACCAGTACACCTGTGACAAACACACAGAACAATTGTTGATTAGGCAAGTTAATGAAAAGATGATGACCCTGTTTTTCAAGTTAGGCTAATGTTCAGTATTTTCTAAATAACTGAATATAACATCTGCATGTATCAAAAACCAAAACACTATTTACTACGCTATTTACTTTCTCTTACAGCAATTTAAGCCATTCCCTCCTGGGGATACTTTTTTTAAGGCTAGTCGAACTGTGTTCTTGTTACTGTCTGGTTATTAAGAACAAAGCTGCCTCAAACGCGGTTTTCTGTTCCAGATGCAAAATGTCAGCTCCCAAAGGTTGGGGCATGCATAAAAAGAAAAATTTCGAGATTGGGTTTAAAAGTGGCAGAGCAGTCTCGACTATTATCTTTTATCCTCTTGTCTTTTTTTCCTGGGCATTTATAAGGCTTCATTTGAGTGGGAAAAGTTTTGCGGAAAGCTTTTACGATCGTAGGATTGGATGGAAGGAAGAGGAGATCAGTAATGGCACTAGATTTTCATTGGAATTTCTGGATCAAGTTTTTACGGCCTTCAAATTTTTCTCCAGCTTCCTTGACTGAATCATGGTCATTCTGGCATGGTTTGAACAATCCCTGTTTACCTTGCACAAGTTAGATAACAAAGTTGCCCTTGACTGCTAAAATTGAAAAAGTTCACTAGTGGTAGAAGGGAAGTGGATCCGTACAGGTGATTACGAGCGGTTTAGGAGCATGGGTTAATGGTTCCTCTTGCACAACATCACCCTCTTAACCCACCCCCTGTACCCTGTACCCTCTTTAAAAGTGCAAAAAAATAACTTTATAACTGTCCCACAAATGATTATTCCAGAGAAACTAAAGAAAAATCTTGATAATGTTAGAGGCAAGCTAGGGGAGAAGATAAGTGACCAATGTATGAATTATTATTATTATTATTATTATTATTATTATTAGTGACCAATGTATGAATTATTATTATTAGTGATCAATGTATAAATTTAACTTCAAAAACTTCATAAAGAAAAAGCAAAAGAAATTATTAATGAGTGTCTTTACATGTATATCTGATAGGCACGGCTAAACTTTATGTCCAATTTTTTAGACCAAAATAACCCCAAATCTAAATGTTAGTGCAAACATGAGTTGATCTATATAAGATATTTTGAAGCCATTCAAAAAACTTGCAGAACTTTATGTATTCGCCTCGAGTTTTTAAACCTGATAATACATGTACACTCCTGGCCCCAGTTATTCAAAAGGTGGATAACGCTATCCATCGGATAAATCACTATCCAGTGGATAGCGCAATTGGCTTCCCTAACACTTATCCATGGGATAGTGATTTATCCATTGGATAGCGCTATCCAACTTTTGAAGAACTGGGGCCGGCTTGTTTTTTAAACAGTACAAGCACTTACCAACACTACTTCAACCATGCCAATAGCTGCAAAAAATTTAAAATAAAAAGAAAATTGAGATCCTCACTGGAAACTGAATTTCTAATTTGATCATTATGGTAATAATGTATATTTCCAAGATTAAACTCTCTGTGTAAATAACCTGTCACCATCATTTCCATCATTATCATCATCACCAAATCATCATCATCATTAATTATCATTATCATCATCAATATTACTTTATATAGTAGTTTAGCTGTTGTCTACTTTGTGTGAACAAGAGATTTAAAGGAAGTTGACAATAATATATCTAACTGTCTGATGGTGTTTAACCCTTTAAACCCCAATATCCACATACAAATTCTCCAAACTGATCTCCATACATTTCCTTCATAAATGAGTTGAGAGAATTTGATAAAAGATCAAGGCATTTTCCCTTAGGTGATCATTTTATTAATTCTCATAACCTAATCTCTTGACATTGTATGGATATCGTTAGGAGAAAATTGACGTTAGTCACCATTGGGACTTACAGTAAAGGGTTAACTAAAATACTTACAAATGATGCTGACTCCTAATAAAATGTAAGTGGAATCTACTATAATGCCTCGGTATAATGACAAAATTGTGGTTATCTGTTGAAACAGAAGAAAAGAGCAGCAATCAGGAAACATTTCAATTCTAGGCAAATAAAAGACAGAAAATTGGTCCAAAACAACATTTAACGGATTAGGAAAATGTGTTTGCACCAAAGACAGTTTAAGTTATGCAACAATAATAATCATGCTAAATTCACATGACTGACTGTTTCTGATACATACCCTGTGCATGTACAAAAGATTAAACAAGACATGATGCATGTTATGAAAGTGAGACCAAGCAACATCAAAACAGAGAATAGAGAGAAAAGTTAATAAAATCCATTGAGCTATTGTTGATGCTGGATACCCAAGACAAGATTAGGATTTCATGTACACAGTAAGTTTGTTAAATCCAAGAGACTGCATCTTTTGTAAGGGCTAAAATTACATCATTATGAACACCTTAAAGGAAGGTTACATACATGTAGAAATGTACTTACTGTGATCATAATGATGACGGCCGCAATGAACAGGTACATGACAAGTTTCTAAATAAAAATAAAAAGAATGCACTGCTTATTTTTATACTTGTATGCACATGAGCATTTGAGCTCGACTTGTAGGCAAGTCTACGAACCTCTGTATAATGAATGATGAGCTTCGCCGCAGAAATGGTACAATATATGAAAAAGAGCCTTGACGTAATGAAACCTTTTAATTTTATAGAGAACATAATTTATTTTGCCAGTCCCTTGGGCTGTTACATTGAGGTTCCGCTGTCGCAGTTTTTTCTTTGTCGAACACTGGCATTACTAGTGCAATTGGCCTGGTGAGGATAACTGACAGGCAACTGACACATTCCTCGTTTCTGATGACAGTTTTAACGTTTTGCAGTATTTTGCAGATTCCCAGGTGAAAATGAAAATTTATCAAAAGTTGATCATTGCAAGCATAACCTCATTTTAAGTAAAATCTGTAAACAGTGCCAAAATCCTTGTTGTAGGTCCCAACCTGTGTACCAGGATTTGAGTACACTGCATGATTGGCCTTTTAAAGAGGTCATAATTTGTCGATTTGCCAGTTGGGTTGATAGGAAATTTGAAACACACTTTCAGTAATTCATTGAGTCTGTTGGGATCTCGGCGCTGCTTTGCAGATGTTACTAACCGGGATTAGATAACGTCTGCAACACAGGCTATTGCAACGGCTGCCTTTTTTTCTCCGCTCCTAGCACTCCCGTTTCCTTTCGAGTTCCACACGCACGTGTCTTCTCGAGACTCCCCTAAATCACAGGCTACTGAATCGGGCGATCCCGCACCTATTTGAAAGATTGTTTGTGATTGGCTGGGAAAACAATAGGGATTGTCACATAACAATGCTCCTATCCCTGAAAACAATGGAAGTGCAGATTAAAGGTGGCCTATGAAATAAGAGGTTTAGAACGGTGCAGGTCTACTGACTGAATCAGCTGATCTCTCATAAACATCTTGAAGGAAAGGTTTATAACTTAGAAAAGTTTGCTTTAGAGAGTTGGTATATTGAGCACGTACACGTAGTCTGTGCGGGAAATCAGTGTCATGTAGAGAAAAAAAAACGTACAGCTGTAAGCTAGCTTACAAAGCTTGAACTCCTTGAACAGTCACAATCACGACAGATATGATCAGACACGTCAGAGACAATCAGAAAGTATAATTCACACGTACCTCCTTCGGACTCTTCCCTTTTTCCTGAAATAGGGCTTCATTGTATTCATTTTTAGGAATCTGTTGCGAAGAATAAGGCTGGGTTCCCTCTAGAAGACCTTTCCTGTCTTCTTCCGCCATGTTGATTCTTACGACACAGTTCCGACAATAACCGAAGATGACCGAACGAGTTCCGAATCCAGTCTCACACGACAAATTGACAGAGCCATCTGGATTCAGCACATGTATTTTCAAGATGGACGGATCTGCACCTCTGTATCATGAAGTTTCTCCTTTTACGGTACGATCAAAGACTTCAATTCTTAAATTTTTAAAATAATTTTGAATAGATCGTCTCTGAACTAGTTTGCTCGCTCTACATCAACCAACGTACGGTAATGCGTGTAGCTGTGCATACTCTTTGTACGAACGTTAAGCTTCAGCTTTTCTTTCGTGTCAGTCGAACGAATAATCAAGCTTACCGGGGACAATCGATGATATATCGCTGAGTATGTTAGTCTTTTTGTTGATATTTAGCTGAACTTTTGAATACCCTAGCACACTGTGTTTTTGTCTGAACGGGAGGAAGAGGAGGCGGGGGGGTGGGGAGCGGCAATTCTCTGTAAGGTGGGTGGTTATGTGCGCAGATGCCCTTGAAAAACTGGAAGGGTGTTCCACAGGGTATATGCCTCTGGGACTACATTAAGTATATTCAAACTCAATCAGTGAATAGCTATCAAAAGCATAGACGTAAATAACAAAACAGCAAAGAGAAAAGCGACTTGAGGTTTCCTGATATTTCGGACAGACAAGCCATCCTTCTTCAGGGGATTTGATTAAACCTCAAGTTGCTTTTCTCTTTGCTATTTTTCATTTATGTGTATATTTTTGTCTTGGATAAAACAGCAGGATTTGGCTGTCGTCGTTTTATATAAAAAGTATCAAAACCATACCCATCCACAGCACTGTAGAGGGGCCATTTTCTACTATGCATCTCTCGGTTTTCTTTCACAGCCAAATCAAACCACCCCTTAGCTACATACATGTATAATATATCACTGCCACCCCTTCTAGTAAAAAAACAATACCAACAAAAGCAAAATCTTTATTGTGGTCTGGGTCAACTTAGATATACGAACTTGAATAAATTCAAGTGTATTCTAGGCTGACCATACTCAGAGATCCTGAGGGAGCTATTACCAGCCGGATAGATATTTAAGGAAATTTGTTGCATACTTCTCAAGAGACCCCCCACTCCCACCCCACACTTACTGCTTCTGAGCTAATCACAGAAGCATTTGAATTTTGATTTCCTTGCCTTAAATTGGTGAGAAAAATAATGGTCTCCCACTTATTTTGCCCTCCATCTCAATTGCTTTGCTGCCCCTTGCAAAGCAAGGTGACCAGGGACTGGTCATAAAGTTATGTGGTGTTGTAACTTGCTATGACTTTTCTTTACAGAAATTAATGCTAAGAATTTTGGCTGCAAGTGCAGGACTGGTTGTATTGGTATGTACAGCTGTACAATATTGTGTTGGGCACTGTAATTCCTTGAAATGTAATTTTATATACTAATATAAAAACTTATAATTGGCTGAAAGTTTTGCAGTGTTATAAGTTGGCAGAATTTTATGTTAGTTGGAAATGTAACCCAGGAATTATTATTAATTGATGCAAATGATTGTCAATTATCCTCTCTTTGCTTTTTACAGATCACAGTAATAATCAGCTTTGTCAAGGCTGCCGACGACTCCATGATGTATCTTATAGCTGTCAACATGTTAAGTAAGTACAAAATATAGGTGTGCAATACATAGAGAATATTACACGGTGGCGTGAAGATATGAATTTTTTTTTTGAGTGGCAAAACAATATTTTACGAATGAGCACAGTGAATGAGTAAAATATTGTTTTTGCCACAAGAAATTGATAAAATAATAATAAAATAATTGAAATTGATAAAATAATAGAGGGAAATTACCGAAATTACGTCATCGATAAACTCACGTGTGAGATTATGAAAAAAAAAACCTCTCGGGTCCCGGATGTAGTTTTTATGAATTTTACAAGTGGTATATTTTCCAGTAAAACACTCGTGTCTATATAATAAAGTATAACATTGTTTTTTTCACCTCTGAAACAAAAGTTATTTTGTGATATCTCAAGGGTGATAACATCAAGACAGTGCTTATTGCAATGCAGACGCAGTTTGATGGAGCACTTTAAAAATTAACAAAAATGTTGGTTTCCTTTTGATTTCAGTAAGCAGTGTGATCGGAGGTGTAATTGTAAGTATGATCATAATGTGACGTAAAGTACATAACTTCGGCATAAGAAAGTTTTCATGGACCTTAAAAAGCCATGAATCAGATGGCAGGCCAGGTAGTTTAAACAGTAGTTGCCCAGGTCAGGTCCCTGTGCATTGTACACAGGGTACCAGGCCTCTTTTAGGTGTAATCAAATGGTGACAACCCATATAAGGGAATAATTTAATGGCACATTTTGTCCAAATTCCATTAATTTTCTCCAGCCTTTTGGGTGAGGGAAATTATTGGGATTTGGCTAAAAGTTCAGAATTTTTTCAGAATCTTACAACAAAATACCTGGTAGAATCCTTCTTGATGTGCCCTTTTGTGTGTTTAGGTTTTCTAACCTGTCTTTTAATGCCCTGACCTCTTCATTCATAACATTTTGAAACTTTGCCTCCATCTTATAACATTCAGTTTTTTTCAGTACCAAAAGTAATGTTTACTGTTTTTCATGTTTTCAGGCATGGTGGTATCACAAAGGAATCATAGTAAGTAGATTATTTTATCAACTTGTTATGTCACAGTTAATTTTTTTTCCTTCGGTTAATTTTTGTTTTTCCCTTGTCTCAGATTCATAAGCATTCAATACCATACCTAAAAACTAAAAAATCATTTTAAAAAAACATTTTGCCCAGACAATGATTATTACATCAACAACAAACCCTTCCGTGCATGTTGTCAAAAGGTTATATACTTATTTTTATGTAAATATATTATGTATTCTATTTATTTATTTATATATCTATTTTTTTTATATCGTTAACTGTACAGGAAGCCAAGAAAGTTGCATTCATGGCATTTGTAGGAGTCTGTATAATTTTCCAAGCCATTATATCTGATGTTTATGTTTATAACAAGAAGGCTGTCACATCGTCACCAACATTATCACCAACATCGTCACCGGCTCCCACAACACATCCAAACAGTAGCTTCAGCATATCACACTAATGAAAACTTGATAAAAACAGTGGACAGGAGAGACTTTTCAAGATTAAAGAACAGACCCAAATATCCCTAGTGGAAAGCTAACTAACTAAATAAATAAAACCTTGCCAAAATCGTTTTACCCAAACGATAAATTAACGACAATGTAACCACAGATTTTGAAACCCAAAGAGTCTTCCGATCATCCATGTCACTTTGAATTTTGGAGTACTCGCTGAGGATATAAGTGGGTTAGCAAGAAAAAGCGCTGCTCATTTTCTTTTGTCAATATTAGGATATGCTAACAATGACTGGAAATATCTTTATTGGCATAATAACGTTCGTCCTGCTAAGCAAGTTTCATTACAACGGAATAGTATTTGCATGAGTCTTAAAATGTACAAGTTCGGTAAATGAAATGAGAAATTAGAATTTATTTAATTTACTATAGTTAGAAATATTTTTTCAAATTTTATGCTGTGTTTTAGCCTGGTTCCAGGTGTTTGGATGCAGAAGTGTGGCGCGCCATGTCGCGTCCACC
Organism: Porites lutea; assembly: GCF_958299795.1. Taxonomy (NCBI): domain Eukaryota; kingdom Metazoa; phylum Cnidaria; class Anthozoa; order Scleractinia; family Poritidae; genus Porites; species Porites lutea. The sequence goes on along the minus strand of NC_133208.1, from coordinate 624,448 downwards.
CCCTCACTGTTTTTCTGACTTGTCTTTGCGCATGCGCCATCTCAACAATCTGAACGCCTGGAACAGGCTAGCCGTGTCTCAGCATAGCATAGCTCTTCCATTAGATTTTCCCATTCACTTTACATGGGTGAAAATTTACATAAACAATCCGAACTGGAGTGTCCTTTCTTTTTGCTTTCTTTGAGGTTTAGCAACTCTACCATAACCTTATAAATGAATCAGGAGTTCTTTTATTCGAAATGAGCATAATTGTATCAATCTTGTAGAAGGCAAAAATTATTTGTCAATTAAAGGAACAATAACCAGACGTGTAATAGGGTGTACTTCTGTATTGTCCATCCGATCGAATTGCAAACGCCAGAGAGCCATTTCACCAAAGAGCAGCATAGCTAGCTGATAGAAGTGAGTAATCTCTTGATGTTGCGGATGGAGTGATCTGTCAATATTTGATTGAAAGGAAATTGCAGAAAATCCATACCATCAGTCACTAGCGACCAACAATAGTTTCTTTATCGACATCGCCATCAGATACACCCATGATCACTAACCTCTTTCAACAGAATTTTAAATGGAAATGCCTGTTACCTCTCTTTAAATCAAATACAGATTGGATGCTAATAATAAATTCGCATAAACCAGTGCTGTAGGAATTTTCAATGTCAATAAGACAGGCACCAATTCCTCCTCAAAAAGGATCTAAGTGGACCCTACTCTATTACTCTTACGTTTCAAAGATTGATGACTTTGGCAATGATTATAGTGTTTTCGATAGCAGCCCTTTAGCGAATTACAGTAAGAAGCACAAAAGTGTTACAGCTTTTGATTTATTCACATTCTTTCGTACAGATTTAATCCAATCAGAAGCCAGCTGGAAAATGTCCTCGACTTCTGATTGGTTAATGTCTGCATGAAAGAATGTGAGTTAATTAAAGGAGGTCACACTTTTGGACTCCTTGCTGTAATACTTTTTTGTCCGGACTTGGTTTATATTTATACCTTTTTTAAAATTATTTTTCGTTTATTCTTAATACACTCCCTTTTAATTCTTAACAAAAAGCCCACTTTAAACATGCAACATAGTTTGCTCAAGACGACTTTGTTTCATTGATACCCAAAAGACATTTGGCGACCTGTTCGGAGACTTTAAGACCAAGATTTTGTTCTAACCAGAGCCAGGCTCCTCCCGGATTACACTCTAGAAATATGACGTCATCACCGCGTTCCAAGAAGTCGTAAGCACCAAATCCCAGGCCGGCTTTTCGGTGAAATTCCAACAACCGATCTTTGAGTTCCTCCGATATCTGCCAGGGAAAAAAAAACAAATTGGTTTGGGTCGCAGAAACCAGCTCCCATCTCGTCATTTAGATCTACAATGGTTTTAGAGGAAACATTATCAGAAAAGCCCACAGCTAACAGATGCTCTGAGGGATTTTATTTTATGTTTTGAGGGATTTTATTTCGAATAACGGAATAAATCTTGAAAACCTTACTCCTATTTTCTAAAGATTCAGACATCCACCTCTCTTTTTCTCGCTCTTAGCCAAATATTCTTTTCAACAGTATTTTGTAAGTATGCTTTTGTACAGTAAATATTATCAAGTCACTGATTGTAGTGTAACCTCATTCCCAGGTTCCTATCTTACCCGTCTCTCTCTCTCTCTCTCCAAGGGCCGAGTAGAAGAGGACTCTGGGAACGAGGTTGTAGTCGACGCTGACCCTAAAACGACGAAAAACATTTGCACCTGTACTTCACTATAAAGTTCTTCTTTGTCCTGGCATCGTCTCCAATCTAAGCGATCCTTTTCCCTTTCTAAGATCTGCGAGGCAATGCGAGCTACAAACACTTCACATCCAACAACAGTGATGCGCAGATCTGATCTTCTCTCTACCAGCTCCTGATAAATAGCTGGAGACTGGGCAATGCTATTGTGAGAATGCGATGGAAATTCTCTAGTTATCTCTGTAGTGTAAAGAAGCTTGTCTGGCGGCAGGAAGAGAGGAGTTAGACTTTTGAATATAACGCGTCCGTTTTCCACTTTGTCGAATAATTCTTTCACTGCTTCCGGGTTGTTTGTGATTGTTGTCTTTGGCACAGTCAGCCCAACTTTCTGCGCGAGTTGTAACTGAAATGGCTTGCTGTTTAGCAGTTCAGTGACGGCCACGGTGTTCAGCCATTGCGCATGCGGGAGGAATGCCTCTAAAGAACGAACTACCGATCGCCATTCCTTCAGTACAAAGTCTTTGGCAATGAGACCTTTAAGAGGATTGTACAGCAAAGAATAATTATTGCAGCCATAATTTCAAACATAACACGATGTGAAGTTGATTGTACGGTTGGCTTACTTTTAACATTTTGGAAGAGCCCAAATTTGGTCTCTTCGAATTATACCAGAGTATAGAAAAAGACTCTACCAGGAATTTCACTGTTTACAGAATTGTCGTCCACTGAATAATAACGAGACGTTCGCCAGAACTATACGAAAAACTCATAGTGTTTTCGTATTTTGTTTGTGTTTTATTTTCGCTAAAACCTTAAAGAACTAGGAAAAATGAACGTTTAATGAGCGCGCATAATTTTGCACCAACTAAAATAAATAAAATTTTTCATTAAATTAGCGTATAGAAATGAATAGAGAAGAATGCTATCGAAATTTTTAGCTATAGATCCATACCCTGGAGGTCTTCATCAGCGGAAAGGACGGCAGGCTTCCAACGGTACCAAACGGATTTGATCGACTCAGCAGGGATTCGTTCGCCATCCACAACTATAAGACAGCTAGAGCTTAACTCGCACGAACTATCGACAGTTATTTCGATAAAATGACCGCCACAGAGTGGATTGAAAAGAACAATTCGAGCCTCATTGTCAAGCAATTTAACATTTTTTTCTACTTCCTGGATGTGGGGGTCTTCGGCGCTTCCAATACATAGAATTATAGTTGCCATGATATAATTTTACTGCCCAACAACTTCAGGGTTACCACAGAATTTCAATGTTTAATGCGGGAATTTCTTGGAATACTGACGTGACCCGGAAATAAATAGTTGCCTACCGTACACCTGAATAAGACAATGGACATTGATGAAGAAATATAAAGATCTACTTTCATTATTCTTAATGATTTCTACTCCTGGGAATGAAGATTCAGGGGAGGGGTACCAAACGACTGTTTTCTGTGAAAGATCTGTTGGGAGTAGCTAAAATTGCCTAGAATTTTCTATAGCTTGAGGAAGGCAAAAAATAACCACTCCATCCATGTACAATTTTCGAAGCTTACCTAATAAATTCCCTACGATTTTCTGTAGTTTAATTTTTCTCATTTCACTCCCTAGGTGAATCTATTTTTTCGTACAGAAAGGAAGCCTAAACCTTTTGGAATCGAAAATACGATGCAGAGAGAGGAATCAGAAAAAATTCTCACTTCCGTAAAACTTTAAATTGCAGCTAAAATTTCTGGGAAAATATTACTGAAGCCCTTGTAATTTCAAAAAGACTCAAGTTGCCGTAGGACGACCGAACGGACATAAATGTTTTAGCGCCACTTTCAATACATTTCTAGGGATCTAAAAGCACTCTTCATAGCCTAAAAAGTGTTTCCAATGCAGTTAGGAGGAAACCGTCGTTGGGTTCCCCTGGAGATTAGGATGAGTTGATCCACCTTTATGCAGTCAAAGTCGAAGCACTTTTCCGCGTAACCTCGGGGAAGAGAGGACATATTAACTTTAGAGCCCCCCCCCCCCCCCCCCCCCCCGGCCAAATCGTGTGGAACGAGGACGTCCTCTTGCGGTCTACTACGATTCTTGCACTAGAAATCGAAAGAAACTCAATCAGCTAGTATAAGACGTGACTGATCTTGATTGCAAAATTCCGAGAATTGTTCCTGCTGGCATTGTTTCTTATTATTGAGGCCACAAGAGTCATTTAAAACCACGAAACTGAAAACGCTGTTTCATCAAAACATTTCCCAGAAAACTTTCTGATGACAAAGCGTTTTCAGTTTCGTGTTTGTAAGGATCTCTTACTCTCCTGTTCAGCTCAAAGCCAAACTCCTCTGGAGAATTATATTTTTACCACGATATCGGCTTAAAGTAAGCATTATAGCTCATTATGTACACCCTTACAGCCTCTCAAGACTAAGATGACGACCTTGTTCTCCAGAAGAATATTCTTCTCTAGACATCATGCCGACCATAAAAGCATATATTCGCTGAAAAGCCGGATATACATATTTCCCTGAATTGCTGCCGACAAACTGCGCATGCTTATACGGTCAGTCACTTAGCAACACTTAGCAACACCAATCCTTGGGTTTGTTGTTTATGTGACCTTTGATTGGTTGATTATGTTGGCTGGCCCATTGCAAGGGATACAATTCTGGGTGTGCCTCCTAACTCAAAGTTGGTTGACCTTGGTTGGATCTAATTCTCTCGAGCTCTTGAATCTCTTGGCTGCCCAATTTTTCAAGAAAGAACTGAGTTTAAAGATGTCAGCACCAGAAAAGGTCTGTATATATTTATATCTAAAACTAAACACTATTCCTTTTTTGGGTGCGCTTTCGTTACTTACCGCCAAAGTAAAACTGTATTTTGCAGGTTGTGATTCCAATGGAGGAGGGCATTAGCCACTCGACCGCTAAAAATCCAACAGAAAAAGCGAAAGGTAAAAAATCATTTCTATTACAATGAGAAGATTTCTTATTATTTCAAACTCTTTACCGAACCTGAACCTTCGCAGAACTCCTTATCTTCCTTGCTCTGTTTCCTCAGAGTTCATTTTGCTTGTGTAAAAACGTTATTCGCGTTGAATTTAGCCCACATTCAAGCTAAACTGATGATAATTGTCATAGGTATTGGAAGAAAAGCTAGTAATCGAAGGCCTCAGAGTCGAATTTAATAACACCATCTTATACATGCTATAACTTAATTGCTTCAGAGGTGAATCTTCTTTCCTAAAAGTCGAAAGCTACTCTTTCCACCCGATAGTAAGACCTTTGAATAGTCCTTCATATATTCGTCTGGCGAAATCCTACTGTCTAATAGAGTCGTGTTTCAGTGGTCCGTTTCTAATACGTCTCAACAGTATCAAATCTCTCCTTTGCGCAAAATTCTCCTCCTCATTGAAGTGTCGGGCCTAAATTCATCTGAATACTTTCTTCTCTTATTGAAAACATGTTCCCATTCATGTTTTACGCCTACACATAAAAATCCACCTTCCATACTCAAAAAGAGAGAATGGAAAATTTAAAGTTGATTATGTCTAACGCGTTTTTCATCAATGCAAATATGTGCTGTGTTCGCCGCGCAGGGACAGAACTCAGTGCCGACCAACTAGTTCTTCCTTTTTTCAAAGTTACAGATAGAATTACGCCACCCTCCCCCACTTTACAAACTTGTTTTCTCTCCCACATATCTGCATGCGACATGTATAAATTTTTTGAACACATTTCTTTCAGTCCCATTGTCATGCGCAGCTGAGGCGCAGAACACACTGCCTGTAGCCTTCTCATTGGTGGAAAAAGCTACTGGTCCAGGATCCCGGATTATACAAGCTTCTCTGACGCGCCGCGAGTACGACTGTTGAAGGTTGTCGACGGTGAAAGCTTGAAAAAGAAATCCGCTTTAAAAATAAACTATGTAACACAAATATAACCGCAACTAAATGCTTCGATTTACAGTAAAACTTCAACAGAAGAAATATACTCGTTGTTCTATATAGTTATATAGAGGAAGACCGTCCTTTAATGCGTGGATAAATTAGCAAAAACTTGCAAGAGTGTAAGCAAACTAAAGAGCTGAATAAAATCAACTTGATATGTTCGGTAAAAAGTTTTTAGCTTTTATTAAGCCAAGAAAATGGTTGGTTGTATCACTCTGTCTGAGGTATTCATAAAAATTACGTGGCTAATGTAATGTACATTAGTGGAGATATAAAAAGAAAAACAGACAATTATTTCTTTCATTATACATTGTACTCACTATCTGCCTTCTCACTGGCAAAGAGCCTACGGTTAATTTGGGAAATAAGCGCAGATAATTGACTAATCTGTAGTTTGCGCGCGCAATGCATGATCTCTAAGAGCAATCAGTCTAACTGTGTTCCCTGCGATGGTGTGTTTGTCGTTATTGTCTTCCAAACAATGTATAAATGACACAATTATTTGATTCGGTTTCCACAAAACCCACATCCAATAATTTTTTTTAGGATCTCACATTTGGGGAATGAGGGGGTTGACCTAATCCAGCTTCATGTTAAGTCAGCAAGAGAATTTTTGCCTCCACACGCGAAGAAGACAAAATCAAGAGGCTTAGTTGACAAAGTAAACGTCCCCTCCCCCCCCCCTTACCAACCAATATTTCATTTTCATTTTCATGAGACATTCATATTGTCATGCATATCATTAATACAGTATTGCAAGCACGTCCTTCATTTCCTCGAATTCTTTAGTTGTCGAATGACATATTCAAGCTTACCTAAAATTCTTTAGTTAACGAATAACATATTCAAGCTCGTTGCCCTTGTGTGCGCAAAAAGAAATTCGAGCATTTGAAAGATACGAGTTCTTCTACCAGTCTTGGCTGTTTATTTCTAAGAACAATGATTGTCACAGTTGGTTGGTGCGCAGCCTTCTGTGAGAGAGGTTCCTTACTCATTTTTTTTCCTTTCTATGTAGCTTTAGGCAATTTTAGATACAATTAAAACGGACGGTAAATTGAGTGCACCCTCAGCCTCAAGTCTCAAATTGTTTTTAAGTCAGCCAGTGATGACCATTTTGAGCTACCGACCTCATGAAGGAAGCTTTACCTTTTTTATTGAAACACCGTTAAACTTTTACCAGCCAAGGTTCTCGTAGTAGGAAGAAGTTCAGTCACCTATTAAAAGACATGGCTAATCTTGAGTGCAAAATTCAGATAATTGTTATCGGTATACTAACTTTTTTTAATGAGGTCAAAAGTTCGTTTCTTAGTATAGTTCAACACAAAACGGAAAACGCTTTGTCATCAAAACACTTCCAAGAAAAGCCTGTTTACAGATGAAAAACGAATTAATATTTATAACACCCTTTCTGGAGAGAGCCGAACTCTGTCCATAAAGGATCATCTTTTAGCCATGAAATTGGCTTGAACTAGGAACCAGCTTCGATTTTACATCCTCACAAGATCAAAATAATGACCTTGTTATTGGTCAGAGCGTACTGCTATATACTAATAATATATAGGCTTTCGTGGAAAAGCCAGAGATCCTTGGGTAAACACATTTCTCTGAAGTGCTGCTGTTACCTGCGCATGCTCATACTGTCAGGTACCACATGAACACATGCTGTTGCCTTATAAAACACCGACACTTTGAAATTTTATGAAATGCTTTTGTTTTTGATTTGCTAACCAGCTCACAAAGCCAGACTCCTCTTTATTGCTTATTTGAACTGTGATTGACCGATTATGTTGGGTGGCCCTTGCACCGGCTATAATATTCCGGGAGTTCTTCTAATAATTCATAGTTATTTGGATCTAATTCTCCCGCGTATTCCTTGGCTGCTCTGATGCTCCTGGTGTTTTTTCAACTGTTTTAGATAAAAACTACGACCCTTTCAAACCCAAAAGCTTATTCTTTTCTATCGTAGTTACTTAACAATTATTCCTCGAGCCCGAGTGGGCTCTGAGGCAATGGCCTCGACTCAAAGGCCATGAGGGCGAGAGGAATAATTGTTTTGGTAAAATTCAACTAGTTGGTCATAAATATCTAGACAAAACAACTTCAGCTAGCAAAACGCGATTCAGCCGCCATTGTTTTGGTTTTCAAAGCCGTCGCTTTTCGCTACTAGTGGGCTATAGCACATAGCCTAGTAGTGGCTGAACCAATCAGAACGCAGCACTGATAATAGACCACTAGTTAGATTTTACTAAAAAGGAATTCTCCCCCTTCACTTCCTTTTTTTTAGGGAGCCTCATGAGCTTAGGTTGCTTTTGAACACATGCATTTCAGTTCCATTGTCATGCGCAGCTGAGGGGCGGAACACTCTACCCGCAGCTTTTTCATTGGGGGAAAAAGCTACTGACCTAGGGTCCCGGATATATACAAGCTTCTCAGACGAGTAGCGGCTGTTGAAGCTCGTCGACAGCGAAAGCACGAAAAAGAAACTGCCGCTATGAAACTAAACTGTGTAATAGAAATATAATCTTAATTAACCGCTACTTTTTACAGTTAGACTGTTTTGTATTATAGATAAATTAGTTAATACTCGCAATGTGTGCAAGCAAAATAAATGCTGAATAAAATCAACTTGATAATGAAGCTATTAATAGTCGAACGATGGAACAAAAGTGTACCGTTTTGTACAGTTTGAGATCCAGAAACTTTGCTACCATGGCAACGTGACGTAAAGACTTCTCTTCTCTATTGCTCCTTCGTTCTTTCCAGCATGTCCCGTGACCCGAAAAACTGGCCAATAGGGAGATTAAGATTCTTGTTTAAAGCCAAACGTGAATTTGTACCACGTGACCAACTATTTCCCTTAATTGTCGTTAACTGTTTACTACTTCAACTAAAAAAAAATAAGTAGTTTCACGCCGGTTTTGTACATACGAATTGTTCTGGACAGTTTTTACCTGCTTATTTTCTATTCTGAAAAAGACTGAACGTTTGCCGTTTGGCGTAAATGTGAATCAGGATCTCTCTAATAGCTGACCGGTGCGTCCGCAGTAACGCTATCAGAATCAATTGCGGGACTCCTTTCGGCTCTAACTCCCTTCTCGTTTCAAAAGAGACAAAGAGTTTCCAGAAGAACCTTTTCTTGACTCAGACCAAGGTTAGTTAATGGGAACTCTCGCCACTTAATCTCCACATGAAGAGCTTCTCCAATTTTAGTGGACTTTACTTAATCGTATTCCATGCAGGTAGCAGTCAAATAGCCAACACAAACCATTCTCATCTGGAGAGGATCTGAACAAAAGTAACTTGAGGAAAAAATAAGACAGCGGAATTGACGAAAAGCAACTGAACTTTACTTGCTTTCAATCATTTTTACGGTGTACAACAATAATAAAAATTAATGTTAGCTGAGATGCCTGTGAGGCTAACTCCTTCGCAGACCCCTCCGAGGGATGATTTTCAGCGAGGGGTTATGGGCTACTAAAAAATTAAATAAGTAACACAATTATTAGGCCCCTTCTCTGAAACTAATTATTCAGAAGAAAAAAGCTACGGCAAGGTAGGGGTATTCTTAGCCTTAAGCCATTGATATACACGCAGAAAAAATACGGTAAAACGGACTATCCTTATGACTTTACAATATTGCACCACTGTTACGATATAAACATATAATATAAACGCCCCTAGGGTATGGTTAAATCATTGCAATAAAGTGGGACAAGACAGTAACAAGCTACTGAAACGACTTGATAATAGACTTTCTATTCCCAGACGATACTTACGTCATGGACTTGCAGTCGTCTGTCTATGAGCCCATATTGCATAACACGCTTTATCAAACTTGCGATCCTTATATTAGTAAACTGGAAAAAAACGGGTTTAAATTTTATCACAAAAAGCTAGTGTATAACTTGCAAGGTTACACAGCATCCTCAAACAGCTAAAACTTAGTTTTGAAATAGTAATTGGCCCAAAAAGCAACGAACGATCAGCTCTGGTACCAATACCTCACTGTATCAGAAATCTCGATTGGCTTTGCCTACGTCCACGACAAGCCAAAAAAACCATGGTCGATCTTTTAATTAAAAACGTTCATGACGGAATAACACAATTTTTAACGCATAGCTGCATTCATAGCTAATTGAATTGCCTTTATAAGGCTTCCACAGTATTCGTTTTGGAAAGGTAATAATCGTATAACATAACATATTCTACCACGACACATCTAAAGATGAAGTAATTACAACTTAAAATTCACTAACTCACAGACAATTTTCACACTGAACAAACTTTGTGAAGTAAATGCTATCCATAGCTAAAACAAGTGCATTAACTTTACCGAAAATGTAGGTGTAGATTAAATACGGTTACTCGATTGAACTTTGCTAACTTTACAATCTACATTATCGTTGTCTATTCTTGCTTAGGATACAATCTGTTTTTTTTCTTCGTTGTCTTTTTGTTTTTCGCTTATTTTTTCGTCTTTTTTTAAAGTCCTTTATTTATTTTTTTAAACTTTTTTTCTATGCTTTTTGGATAATATGTAATAGTTATACGCAAAAAAATACGGTGACTGAACAGGTAATACGTGGGGATATTTCAGAATTAGACGTAAGGTTCAATATCCACTCGTATTAACTGTTAAAAAAGCCAATAACAGGATAATGTTCGGCTGCCTCTGGCAACTGGGGTTTTATTTCTTCAAAAAACAAAAAATTAGTTTGTTTCTTTGTTTAAAATTCAACGTCTTTCTCGGTTTTTCATTTGTTTTTGTTGATTAGCCTGCGGTTTCAACCCTTTCCCTTTCGAGCGCCTCCTACGCAGGCTACACTTCTCAATGCACGTTGTTGTCAATATGCTGTTATTTTTCACGATTATCAATATCTAACACATATCATTATTAACGGACAAGCCGTTTTCAGTATTTGCACGAATGTTTTTGGCCACTCTGTAAACTGCTCCAGTGTACGTAAGGAATTAGTTATTCAATGTTTTGTAGTTCAAACTTTGTACTTTTTTTTTCAGTAAAGTAATATAGTATTGCATGCGACTGAGCAAATTCCGTAAATAAAGGATTTATTTTATGGCCACAGTAACGGGAAGTCACGAACAAGCAAGATAGACCCATCTTACCCACTCGGGTAGCCACTCAGAATACAAAATTTCGTTTCATCTTGCCCGCTCGTGGAGCCGGTCATGTAAGGAAGCACGGTATTAACTGGGTGCTGGATGCACACAAATCCGCGGTTTTGCTAACCCAGCTTGAAGTCCGCGCAGTTGATTGAGAGTCTTGCAGAGAGATCTCTGACCTGGCGCGTTTCTTGCTCTATGTTACGGGAGTAAAGAGCAATCAGACCGTTAACGGCCTATAGCCATTGCGGACTAATGTCCCAATAGTATTCATTCAAACGCCAGCATGCTAATGCGGACTGTTTGCTTCTGTGAAGGACCCAAAATGACAGGATTTAATTTTTGAAGCTTTGTAACTCATCTTTGGTAGTTAGAAGAGCTTAAAAACGAATTTACCCATGGAAACAAAACACCGCGGGAGGAAAACCAGCAGAAAATTCCGTGTTGCCTAAGAGCTGGCAGAAAGGCAATATATCGGAATGTTTCTCAAGTCTCTCTGCCAGGTTTCTTCTCTTAACATACAACAATCTATCTAAAACTAAAATCTACAACCACACACATATTTTTTTCTATTGATAAATTATCAATCTAGCATGCAGGGATATATAAGATAACTATCGAAAAATCAAATTACTCAGTGCATGTATTTCTGCAGGTGAATGAACACAAACGCGTAGTTTCAATCTACAACTACGTTGCGTATGCTTGTTAAAAATACCCCTGCAGTATTATAACCTTGCAAATACAGGATGGCTAGCTATTGTGCGCATCCGTGAAGAACTCAAACTCTTCAATCAAGGTTGGAGAATCAGGGAAATATGCACGGCAAAAACTGAATAAGCAGGAGTAGACACTGCTTATGAAATACACCTTTCAATGTGTTTGAGAATGGTATCGCTGTTTTCGCCATTAAACTTTCTCAAACAACGCGGGCATTCATCCAGCTGAATTGACACATCTTTATCATGGTCAAAACTGATTTTTGCATCATCACTGTCGGCATTACCAGCGGCGGCGGCAGCGGCTGGTGAATCAACAACATCTTCCACTGTATCGGGAAGCACCTCACCGCCATGGTACATAGACTGTGCCGCACTGGCTCTTTGGTTTGATGGCTGTGAGACTGGCCCACGGGTAGGATATGATCCCTGAATGACAATACAGAATGGAAACAAAAAACCTTAGCAGCGGAAAACGAGTTCACCATCTGTACATTTTTAGGGCAAGAATGCGATGAAAGGACAACAGGTAAGCGATTTTTTAGTGAAAATTTTTCAGATGTCCCTTATGAGTGGCCACTGGAAGCATACGGGATGCGTGGAGGCCGGCATACGGGATGCGTGGAAGCTTACGGGAGCTTGCGCATTAAAGTCATCATTGTACTATGCATGCGCCAAAAAACACTGAAATGTTTGTTCTTGAAAAGAGGACAAACAATGAGATTTTTACTTTGCTGTGTCTACTAAAAGGAGCTTAAAGACCTAAAAAAAACCTACATCGTTCCCTTTAAATGTGTCAGCGGCTGCTTAAGGGAAGGTGTTATGGCATATATAATATAATAGAGTGTAGTTCATATAAGATGTTCACAAAGCGACCATCAACAGAGTTATCCTAAACAGGATAGAGTCGATTATGACAGCTTTGACTGTACACTGTTTCTACGTTTAGGTTTCCTTCATCTACCTTGCCCTATATTGTGATTAATTTATGTATCAACCGATTTCAATTCCCATGATCAACATCAATATTCTCCCTAATATTATATTGTTTAAAAACAGCTTTGGCATACAACAATTTGTACTCGATAACACAGCCTGTCCTAGGCTGCCTCTCTCCCTAGCTAGGGTTCGTACTCTTTCAAGTTCTTCAAATTCCATGACTTTCCATGACTTTTTCCATGACTTTTTCTAGTTTTCCATGACTTTCAAGGACCGAAAATTAAATTCCATGACTTTCCAGGCCTTGAAAACTAGAGTCTTAAATTCCAAGACTTTCAAGGTTTTCCATGGCCTGTACGAACCCTGCTAGCCTCCGCGCGTTTTTCGCATCAGTTTTCAAGATCCCTGCATATTACTATCTTGGAGCCTGTAACAGGCGATCGATAACATGGGACTTACAGTAACATCTAATATGGCTAACTGGAAAAATAAATGGAATTCTCTTTACCCTTGGCACTAGAGGACGATTTTGCCGTGACCAATCTTGAGTTGTGTAGTCACGCCCATAAGGACTGTACTGGTTACCAGAGTATGGCTGGGATTGATAAAAAATTAATAATACAATCAATTAAACTCTCAGAAAAGTCAAGAGACCTTATGATTCTCTGACGATGAGGACTATGACAATGAGATTGTCACAGTATTTAAGAATGGGAAAACGTGATAGCCGTCATCATTCTATTACGGTTTTTGCAAGAATGTCATAGTGATGAAAACAGGTTAAAATATTAGAGGTTTTATCACTTTGCAATCAGGAAAGGGCTTAACCTCCTTTAATAAAAATAACCGTGTTAACCTTTCTGTTGAAAAAAAAGTAAAATGAAGCTTTCCTGGGTGTTTTTTTTTTTTAAGAATGCGAAAAAAGCTATTAGTCGAATCTTGTACTGATAATTTATGTCATACTCATTCTCAAATCTAAAGGTCTCTAATAGCCTCTACATGTAGATCCTTCTTCTACACAAGGCACCGGCTTTCGAACTACATGGTTAGAGAACTTTATAAAGAAACGAAAGCTGAAGTATTTTGGCCACTTAAGAAGAAGTGAGGACTTGGAAAAGATAATAGATAAAGAGGATAGATGAGAAAAGAGAAAGAGGAAGACTGAGAAGGAAATAGAAAAGGGACACATGGGGTGTTTTTGACACGTCGCTAACAGAAGTTTAAAGCTAGGCACTTGATAGAGATTGTTTCTGCTGTGTGGTCAAAGATGTGACGTCCAATAGCATAAGCAGTTAGAGTAGTAGCAGCGGTCCTGACTATTATCTTGTAACGTATAGGTGTAGGTGTAGATGTCTTACAGTAAGCAATACTTACCCCTAACTGCTGTCCATACACATGTTGCTGCAGCTCTTGTTGTCCTCTCAGTAATCTGTCTCTCTCCCTGTCATGTACCTCTTTAATAGCTTGCACCCTAGCTCTCTGTTCAGCTATAGCTCTGGCTCTTTCAGTCAACGGGTCTTGGTATTGATAGCCGCCACCCTGATCAATTAATACAATTTTTATTACACTTATGGATTACTACGAGGGAGAAAGCTCCTCTTGAAGACAAAAATTACAAAGTGTCTACAATAATGCTGGAAAATCCTGCAGACTTGCTGAAAGAGTATTGCCAACAGATGGCTTAATATTTTGTCTGCGTGTTCTGCACTCTCACCATGGACCATTGAGTGTTATTGTAAAAGATGAATGATTTGACCACACGATTCCAGCTTCAAAATGAAACTAAGTTCTACTTGAGTTTTGAACCCTTGCTTTATAACATCAATTCTATAATCTATAAAATTTTCGACAATGAAAAGTTGCTGTTGACTTCTTAGATTAAAATTAAAATGTAACATAACATTTGGGGTTTCCTTCTCACCGGGACGTAATAAATGAAAATGGTGTGAAATTATTGCATTATCTTTCCAATAATTTCATCTGGCTTAAACTGGTGACAGTCACAATTTTATTAGCTTACCCCAGTACTGTAGCTGGCTGCCCTTAACTGCTGCTGTAGGCTTTCCTTTTCTCTCTTTTCTCTTTTGAAATCTTCTTCATATACTTGAACCTGTGATTAAACAACAAACGAAAAACAAGAAGAAACATTTTTAACATATAGTGTAACTGTTTTTTTTCTATGTGAACTTGACTTCGAGTGCAATGTTATGATTAAATAATTAAAAGCTTACACACACAAACAGTAATTTGCATAATTATTATATGTACACAGTAAACAGAGTTTTACCACAGAGCTTATAGCTGTTTATTAATCACAAAAGAATAAAAAAAACACACCAGTGAAATAAGAAAATATTACTTTTATCTAGTATGGTAATCGACCAATTACTGGTTTAATCTCTGGCTCTTGGGACAGAGTCAAAAATTAATTTAATAATTATAAGATTTTTATACATGTATAGTCATTTAAGGAAGAAGGATGATAAAATGAATATTAGAGAAACTTCACACACACAAACAATATAATTAAGGCGTCTAAACTAAGGAAGCCAAGTCTGTAATTAAGACATAGAAAAATGATGTAAAGACATGCCCAATTGAATTCACATTGTACAAATGCTGAAAGTAACATGTAAAGTATGGCATGCTACATCAAACGACCACACTTATGTGCCCACAGGGTTCATAACAAAATCCAACTGAAGAGAAACACTGATATGAAAAGGTGAAGGTGCACTTTAAGCCATGGAGCTCACATCACTGGAGATTGTTCCAGTTTCTGTGCCATGAAGCACCAGCAAGTAGTGTGACTCCCCTCTGGACAGGATGCCAGTCCATTGCAGGGGGTGACTCCCAGCAGTACGCTGCTGGTACCCATTTACACACCTGGGTGAAGAGAGACATAGTGGAGCAAAGTTTCTTGTCTAAGGAAACCAAGCGATGCCAAGGCTCAAACCCAGACCTATGGATCCAAGTCCAACCTGTTCACCTCTTGGTCACCACGGCTCCATGAGGAGAAGATGGGAGAGGAGATTATTGGTGCAGACTAAGGTTGAGGCAAGGTTACAAGATGGCTGGGCACATAACTGAGATGTCATGATGTAACATCCGTCACTAAAGCACGAAAAATGTGTCTTGGTTCTCCCACTTTTCAAAGAGATTAGGGAAAACCATGTCACAAACTGCCACCATCAAACACTCTGGCCACCTGTGCTTGCTATGTACATGTACTCCACATTGTTGTGATACCGAACCTACCAAAGAGATGTTGGTCGACAGCAGCCTGGTACGCTGGTCCATAAGGACACGCTGTTGTACAATGTCAGTACTAACTCAGTGGCCAGGGCTACTCAGTTTAATGAAGTGTCAGAGCCTACTGGAAGAGTTGCTCAGATGGCTTCGACAATGACTGACAGTGACTGAAGAAACAATTGTCATTCATGTATATGTATGTCAGAGCAGAGACACTTCACAATAATGTCATCAGAACTTAATTCTTACTCTGAACTTTGGTGCAACCTCAATACACTATGGCAGCATTTGGTTATTCTGCAAGATTTTATGTAAGAAGGGTCATTTTTAAACAATTAACTTTACTCGTTTTGTTTTGAGAATAATAGAACTAAAAATAATGACGACAGCATGTTGAATCTGGGTAAATAATGTATTATTTTTTTCAACACAATAAGGAAAATCTAAGGAGATTACTGTAAATTTCAGCTGGGATAGTGGCGAAAGTACCACACCTGAGAACAGTGCACTGAAGTTGCACCAAAGCATAATTCTCTTTTCACTGTCTTTTTTTTTCGTCCTGTAAAATGATATCTATAGTATAGTTGAACTTTCTTGTGCCTCTGCTATAGACCTTGCCAGGTTTAAGAGGTCACTGTGATGAAAAAGCCAACATTTCAGAAATAACATTTCTTAAAGTCATAAACAATAATTATTTTATACAGAAAATCCATGACATGTTGAGATGCTGTATCAAGCTACTAATTCCTGCACCCAGAAAAAATTGTGTGAAAAGCTGAACTGTAGTCTATCCAAGTGAGTAGTGCAGCTGAGATGTTGAATCAAGCTCCTAACTCCTGCACCCAGGAACAGTTTTGTGACATGTTTGTAATGTTGTTGTGTACAATACACTTCCAATGTGTGGTAAGAATTTGTTTCTGTTATTTCAAATGTTTGCCTATTCATCACAATGACCATCAAAGCCTTTAAGCAAGGTCTAAATTTATAGACAAAACTTACTTGCTGTTCAAGAGCCTGAACTTGCTCTTTAACAGCTGCAAGTTCATCTCGCAATTTTTCCTTCTCTGCCTGGTTACGTTCGCGATCTTCTCTTTCAGTGGCAAAATCATCAGCGTAAACTCTCAGCTGCTGTTTCAGTACTTCAATCTGATCGATCACCTCTGGGGGGATATTCTGGTTGTAGGGCGTGGTCCCTGGCCAGGAGGGTGGGCCAGTGGTAGGTGCTGTGGCAGAAGCTCCAGTTGGCAAGGCAGCTGCACCCATCAGAGAGGGATGTGAAGATGGAGGTTCCATAGAGGAGTTCTGGCGTGCTGGAGGCTGCTGGTACTACAATGGTTAAATCAGAAGAAAGAACAAAATGTCATCATTCCCATTTCTAGTTAACCACAGCCTACAGGTGTCCACCCTTACAGCTGTAAGTGAAACATGGTGCCACTACTGTCTTTTAATAAAAGTTAACAACAATTTATGGAAGAAAGTATCTTCTCCGCTAATGCCACAGGGTTGTCAGAAAGTTTTGAAGTAGACGGCCTGGTTGTCAAAGTAAGCAGCCAGTCCAGGGATATTTTATTTAAAAAAACGCCATCCATAAAGAAATGGCAAGCAGAGTGACTGGCCGACACTAACCAAGTAGGCGGTGATTTTTGCCGGCAGCCGGGTACTTTTGACAACCCTGTGCTTACTTACTTACACTGACCTTAAGTAATGTACCAAAGCTATGTGTTGTATTCAGTTGACTCAATTCGATCATATCGTAATGACAATAAAACATAATCAACAGGAAAGAATACGAGAATTATGAAACGATCACCTAAGCCAGAAAATGCTTTGATCTTTATGTCAAACTATATCAACTAATTCTTTAAGGAAAGGTATGGAGGTCAGTCAAGAAAATTTGTATGTCGGCAATGGATTTCATAGGTTTAGAGCTTTTTGACTCCAAATAGAGTAGAATCCTTACTGTCTTATTTTATTATAAGCAGTTTTTCTGAATGAAGAAAGGAATAAAATAACATTTTGGTATAGTATGGGCTTGATAATACTTATATCATAAATGTATCTACTGAGACTATTACCAAAGAATGGTTCCTCATCTGTAACTGCAGGCTGTTTATCTCAAGCTGTTTCTGCTGAAGCTCACTTTCCAATTGCTTGCAGCGCTGATCCAGCATCTAGAATAGTAACAAGGCATAAAACAACAAGGTTTACATTTACCACACAAAAACACATCATAACTGATCACTAAAGAATTATTATTTGTATACATACCACTCTAACCCCTAAACTCTTTTTTCAGTGATGGCAGTGATCACATTATCATTATTCGGAAACCAGCCTGAACTTGCAAATGTCATGAGCTTTTATTGGGTGAAATTCTAGTCAAAAGCTGTCAAACCTTAGAGCTGCACCCTTCCTTTACAATGTAACACTTACCCGATTTTCCATCATGGCAGGTTCTGGAAACTGACCAGGTCTTCTACCAGCAGAGGTTAGAACTTGAATTTGCCGCCTCAGATCAACGATTTCTTTGTTATTGGCTGCTACCAGCAACTTGTACTGTTCATCCCACTTATGATTTACATCAAGAATCTTTTGAACAATAACAGAACACAGTTTGACTCTAGAAGTTTAAGTTAAAATTCTAGTAAGCAAACCAACAAGTTTTCAGACGTGTTCATCATAGTTGTTATTCTGAAAAAAAAAAAAGACCTATTTTGTTTCAGTCTGCTGGCCAGTTAGTCAAGAAAATCTAGTAACAACAATTAACCCTTCAAGTCCCAATAGTGACCAAAATCAATTTTCTCCTAATGATATCCCTAAATTGTAAAGAGATTAGGTTATGAGAATAAATAAAATAATCGCCAAAGGGAAACGCTTTGATCTTTTATCAGATTCTCTTTACTCATTCTGTAAGTAAATGTATAGAGATCAGTTTGGACAATTTGTATGTGGATATTGGGGCTTAAAGGGTTAAGTAATTCTCCTCCATGACAAGACTCCTCAATAATGGACATATTTAGAGTTAGCTGTTAGTCAGCTCAGATCAGTCTGTCGTCATTCAACGCTTCAATCACTTATTATCAATCCAGTCAAAATAATCATTGTAAGGTGGAATTTCTTGGATTCTACATTCCACAAAGTGACTCAGTCTGTCGAAGACTCTTTTACCTCTTCCTTAAGCTTCAATGCTTCATCCTTCTCAGCTTTTGTTAGCAATAGCTGTCGCTGAAGTTCAGTAAGCTGGCGCTGCAGTTGTGTACAGCTCTCACAAGGTTCAGGTCCATGTTGCGATAGTGGTGACTTCAAGATGAAAGACTTTTACAGGAAAAAAGAGAAAAGAAAAAAAGAAAACAATCAATCAATATAATTTTATCCTAAATTACAATAATTATATGTACAAAAAAA
This sequence comes from Porites lutea, assembly GCF_958299795.1. Taxonomy (NCBI): domain Eukaryota; kingdom Metazoa; phylum Cnidaria; class Anthozoa; order Scleractinia; family Poritidae; genus Porites; species Porites lutea. Next base: position 605,353 of record NC_133208.1, on the reverse strand, counting down.
TTAAAGCCGTCCTCAGCTGCTTCTAAATACAACTGCATTATCATTTGACCATTTGGTAAAGTGATTATGACTTAACAAGTTATGTGCATTCCACAGCACAAGAAGCCTGCAGTTTAAGGTTAATACTTTAGTTGAATGTGGTACAAAAATGAGACTTGTTTTCCAAATCTAATTCAGCTGTTGGTTATAATATAATTATGGCATAGCAGCAAGAACTATTTTGTGCAAGTTTGACGGTTTCTTGAGGTCTTGATCCTGACCTTCGATTTTCTCTTTTCCTACACGTAATTTAATTTAATTAAAGGGGGGCAAGTGAATAACTATTGCATTGAATTGAATTGTGTCATACTAGTGTTTGAATTAAAAAATATGAAATACAATAGCGAGAAAAGCCAACAGAAGTTATAGTACCTACGTATTTTGAACAAGCATATTAGCTCATTAGATGATACCCATGTACGTGGGTAAATAAACTATTGTATTTGTACCTCATTTGTAAGTGAGACAGCTGGACTTCGTTCTGGAATGACAAATGAAGGTTTGCTGTCTGCTGCTGTGGTTGTTTCACGCTGTCTTTTAACTGCAGTAGTCTTTTGGAATAACTTTAGTTCACTTTGAATTTGTCCAATTTCTTCTTTGCTTTGATCGAGTTTCTCCTTGAGCTCTTGCACGACATTTTCATGAGAAGCCTAGCAGTTTAATTATTGGTAAACAAACACAAATAAACATATCAAAGACTGATCAAGAGTGAATAAATAAATAATAATAATAATAATAATAGTAAAAGTAGGTTGAGTTTGATCGTCCGGGTGAAGGTAGTCCTGAATAGGACTGTTGTTGTTGACAGTGACTGATGTTTCAACAACCTGTGCGGTAGTCATCTTCAGGGTCAAAGTGAGTTGTATCACATCAGTTCATGGTATTATACTCTGGTTATTGATCTGATTGGTCAATTTTGTTGCGATGTTATTGATAGTCTGTCAGTTAAGCTGTGACAGGTCCAGAAAATAGGGTATGGATAGGCGAAATGGAGTAACTGTGTACACAGTTACTTATCGGATACTCAAGGTGTGAACACAACACCATTTTGTGTTGGTACCCAGGCACTGGTTCCCAACACCAAGTGTGGACAGCCCCAAACATGACCCTGGGAGAAGCGAGACAAACTGTACAAGTAGTCTTGATTGACACCTACCTCCCATCCTTAATTAAGTTGTCTGGAAACACAGATACATGAAATATTAAAACAAACCTGTTCCTCTTCCATAGCTGCAAGCTTAGTTCTTAACTGTTCCTCCTCTGAGATCAAAGCACTTGATAGTGTCTCCCTTGTTCTTGCCTGTTTGGAATACTCATTAAGCTTGGAGTAAAGACTTACAAGCTTTCCCTTTATCTCTGTGTCTCTGTCGTTACCAGGAAGTCTTTCCACATTCTCTTGCAAGGTATATGCCTCTTTAAGAAGCTGACCAATTTCATGATTTATATGCTGGAACTCTGTATAGATCTCCTTTGGTAAAAACAATTTCATGTGGTTTCAAAAGGAAGCAATTGGATGGAACCCACTAGAGTACACATTCACGCCCAGCAAGAAAGTTGCTGAAAGACCCACCTTCCCACTACTATACAGTGGGTGGGGAAAATTATACAGTAAAGTGGATAAGCAACTTGTATCTTCTGCAGGATGTTAATGGTTGAAACAAAATAATGTTATATACCAAGAGATTGGCACAACCAGTTTGTAGAATTAATTTTCCATTGGCGGCATCGCATTCGTCATCATTACAAATGGAATGATGATGTTATGTACACACAAACATGTACAAATCAACTCGGCACTTGAAAAGTGATCCTCAGTCATAAATTAATCTTCCAGCAACAACACCACATGACTTCCTTGTGTCTTTGCAAGATATTCTTGGTCATCACATGACAAGTGCCATGCATTAAGAGATATTTATATTTACATACATGTAAACATACTATAAATTAATTTTAGGTCAATTAAGTCATCAAAATATTCGAGTATTAATAGCTACCAATAACTTTTTAATGATATTAATAGACCTTTACTGTCAGACTAATACAACCATGAAAATCTGAAATATTTTAGGAAGTTCTTTGAGTTATGACCAATCACAGGGAACACCAGGGCACCCAAGTTAGCCACAAAACCACCAACTAATTATTACTTTTGCTGATTGTAGGTTAGTTTTCCCACGCCCTATTAGCACTCCCATTACAACACTATAACATTCCAGAAATATTTCTGAAGTTCATGGTTTTGTCAGTTTCTCAGTGGAATATTAGGTGATACAAATAAAATAATTATATGACCTCTCATGCAAAAAAAAATTTTGCAAACAAAAAGATGAGAAACAGATAGCCAAGTCATTAGAAAAATGACTGAGAAAATGAAGAAAATTAATTTCATGAATGCATGAGGTCAAAAGGATGATAAATTCTGGTAATTAATCTCTATCCATAAATTGAAAGAAATCCTGTAGTTGAAAAAGACACATTCTTATTTCTACATTTATGTTTGGGCCCAGGCTCGATGCAGATGACCATCACTGTGAAAGAGACTGGAGTTGCAATTGATCCGTTCTTTCCCAGACTTGTTCCAATAGGTATCCAAAGCCATCACAGTGGTTTTTGCTCAAGTTTGTCGGGGGTAAGTTTTGTTTACTTTTTTCTTGTTAGTTATCAAATATGAATATTAATTCTTATGAATTTTATGGTCCTTTGAGCTGGATACAAACCGCCAACCTAATGATAATATATTGAGGCCACCAATAACACATTAAAATATTAATGCTGCAGAGCAAATGTCTTGGAAGATCAATCAATGTTACACTATTATTGTACCTTGATATGAAATTCTCCTGGTAATAATGATGGATATCCTGCAGATAATGACTGGGGACCAGAGACAGTTGTTACATTGATGTTATAATCATGAATTCCAACACTCGACCTTGTCATGGATGAATGACAGCTGCCACTCTGCTTTTCTCCTGTGCTTTGGTTATCATCATCATTAACTGTACAAAGTGAAAGCTCAGCTTGTGCTGCATCGATACCTTTTTGCAACAAGCTTGATTTTAATTGCTCAATTTCTTGTTTCAGTCTTGCATTATTTTCTTGTGAATCTTGGAGGACTTTGCCTGTTAAATTATGGTGTAATTTCACAAATAAATACTATTTAGAATATGCATGGATTCAGCATTCTGCAAAAAGATTGCTTTTCAGCTATTCACGACAGTGATAGCATGCAAGACCATACTATAAACTGCATCTCTACTTGGTCACTGTTTTACAGCTTTGTATTTGCACAGCTAGCCTCGCAGTAAGAATAAGGCTAGCTGTGCAAATACCAGCCTTTTTAATCTCCTGGGACAAAACAGCCACCATGTGACAAAGGCCAGTCTACTTCAATTTGATCTACAACATCTACATCAACAAAACATCACTGTACCTAAAACTGTCACTCCTTGGGCTCTGACATGTAGAACTTTGTTTTCCTGTTGTAAGTGTTCAATTTTTTTCTGTAGCTTTAAAACTTCTTCATCTGATGTACTTAGAGTTTCAGATGAGTCCTTCATTATACTCAGAGCAAAGCACTGGTAGAACTGTTTTTACATGTGTATTTTTTCTGGGGGCTACAAAACACTGTCTGAAATCCTGAAGAACAAACAAAAAAATTATTTGATTCTGAAACTGTTACCAAGTTCAGCTGTGGTTTCTAGTTTTGTCATATGCTAATTAACAAGAAGTGACATTTACACTTGGTTGTGCGTGTCAACCACAAACTGGCTATTTTTTAAAAATGGATTTTTCCTTTTAAAGATGACTTACAGCTGTAGACTAAGCTTGGACAATTGACAAAACCTGGATTGAACTGGATTGTATCAGCCCCTTTAAAAATGTCTCCAGCCTTTCCTCGTTTAAAACAAGTTACATGACACAGCAGTTGACTCAATTTAGTCCAATCCAGATTTTGTTGATGTCAGAATTACTGAGGTACATGTACTTTACTCTACTTTTTAAACACCAGAAACATTTATTTATTATGCCAAAACAATGTTCCAGTCAATTGCTATAGTACATGTAACTCTTACACTAACTTGATACTAACATACATAAAAAAAGTAATAGCAAAGACAAAATGAGTAAGATAGCAATATGAACTGCTTCCCCTGAGAAATTAATCCTCGCCCATCTACCTAAAGTTTCGAACCATCTGAATGTTGCTAAAGATAAAAATGTAGCTTGTGACTGAGGGATGTCACTAAGATGATGTACTTTTACAAAAATATTACTTATCATGCTACAAAAAGTTAATTCAACGTAGCGATGTTATTATTTACTGCTGAACAGACCAGAGACAGGCTGCACTTGTTGGGTTATCACATGATATCACAAATTGATTAACTTTCTGCAGACTTTTCCAATGAATGGCTCAGAGTTATATCGTTGTCTTCCTATGTGGTTTTGTTGTTTTTGGTAAGTCTTGCATGATTTTGCTGTTACACACAACGTGTGTCATTTTCCTGTTTTGAACGATAACACCAAGGTAAAAATCCTTGTGTAGGTGTATTACCACGGCACCTAAGTACTTCCCTTACCATGGGAAGTGATACTCAAGCTTGAAATTACTGCCCAGTCTGAGCCCTTCTAAACTGGAATGGACAGAGATGGAGAGCACCTGATCAAGCGAGACACTATGAAAAAAATGTGGCCACCAAGAAAAGATCTTTATTTGTGGATGGCATGCTAGAACATGTACGGCATAATTATCAGTTACATACAATGGATAAGCAGAAGTGGATGATCATTCACTGCATTCTCCTAATCCCTAAAAGGATATTCCTTTTTCAAACTACATGTTACTGCACAAAGTGATGTAATATATATATTTTTGACGTTATTTATAGTGCAAGATTCCCACGGGAACTGTAGAGAGAAAACCAGCACAAAAATAACATGATATGATATGGCTATGTTTACGTCGGTTAGTGTGCATTATTATTATTAGAATTATATTTAATCTCAAGGGACACAAGATTTTAGCCTTGAAGAGTCTGTTTTCATCCTTTTCTAAAAAAGACCTACTACATATTAAAGCTTGAATTAGTTTTTGAAACTTATCTTAAATATAGGAACACTATACAGCGCGGATTTGATTATCGACAAACAAAGCATTCCCGGAAAACCCCCTCCCCGACAAAAAGTGAAAGTGCCTTGCGAAGGACTTTCGACCAAGCAGGAAAAATAGTTCGCCCAATACAATCATGAACGGTGTTTGAATAACCGTAATTTTCTCTTAGGAGGAATAGTAAAGGGCACTATGAAGAAAAGAAAACTGAGCTGGATTCTTCAGAACCTTAAATGTAAATACAGGAACACACATAGACGGGGAAACCCCGCTCTTGACGCCACAAAGACGCGGATGCGCGTAAACAGCGCGTAAAGGGAAGTTGATGCTTTATGCAATAACTAAGAATAAATTCAATACCATTCCTACACGTACAGACTTCTTTTAACTCAACATATCGACCTACCTACGACTACTATACCTTCGCTTCTTTTTACGGGAAACAGCCTAATCGCATTCTTTAATCGCCATTTTGAATTTCGTCGACCGCGTCGCAGCCCGTTCGTCGGCTAGAGTGATAACACAGCGTTTCAAATTTAAATAGTCCCCCTAAAGTTCTATTTAAACAAATGCTATGCATTTGAATGTTCTTACACAAAAAAGTCTTGATTAAGAGCAGAAAAACACTCGAAAGACCTCGTTTCTCGACGAGTGCAAGTCGCAGAAAAACAAAATGGTGGATCAGTCTCCGAAGGATCGTGAATTTTAATGAGGGGATTCCCCACACAACATGCAAGTCTCTGATTGGTTGATTTGCAACAAGTACTTTCAGATGACCCAGGGGTCATTTTTCTGAAAGTCTGTATATTTTCTTTTACCTAGATGAACCTGCTGGTGTATTGCAGCAGAATCTCCAATCCAGATGGGAAATGGGAGGACTACTTGATACCAAATAGAGAAAGGAGAGCACGAGGAAGACATGATTTTAAATTTATTTTACCGAAAGGACGCAAGGATATTTTTAGATTTTCTTTTAGTCCCCAGACCCGGGTAGCTCGAAGCATGGTTGGTGCTAACCAGCGTTAAATACCAAAGAAACCTATACATTTTGATACCTCTTAACCAACGGTTAGCGCTAACCAGGCTTCGAGCAACCGGCCCCAGGATGATAACTGAATGGAACAAACTCCCGAAAGAAACTGTTACCAGACAATCTCTCCCTATCTTAAAAAGTAAACTCCTTTAGGTCATCTTTTATTAGCAGTTTATATTAGTTTTTATTTGTAGTTTTAGATTTTATTATCATCTTGTATATTTTTAGTGTTTTAGAGTTGGCGTGATGTCCCTTGTGGATGTTGCCTTCAAAACTACATTTGGATTTAGATCTTTTTAATTAACGCTGTGGCTATATGGCCGGTAACTGTTCAAGGTTCCAGCTAATCTAAACTATTTCAATTTTGTGAAATTTACTGAGAATATAGAACTGCCGGCCATTTAGTGTTTTGACAACCTTGACCGGCAGTCGAGCTGAAAAGTGTCACAAAACATGGTTCAGTGTAAACCAAACACTAGACTTGACTTCTGTAAAGCATTTCAGGATCGCTTGACTTTTCTAAATCGACATATGATAGTTTAGATTAGCTGGAACCTTTTCATTTTGTGAAATTTACTGAGAATAAAGAACTGCCGGCCATTTAGTGTTTTGAAAACCTTGACCGGTTACCGGCCATATAGCCACAGCGTTTAATTAAATAACAAATTGACTCAATCGACAGGAAAGAAAAATAGAGTTTTGCGTGACATAATTTCAATTACATCATAGTCGCTTGGCAATTCTGTTCGAAGAAAATTGGTGAGATCACATAAAAGACAGAGGAAAAAAAATGTCGTGAATAACACAAGAAGTCCTGGAAGTGACTGTAACACTTCTGAAGACAAAATACAAATGGCGCACCGCTTTATCTACCAACACGCAAACCAGGCAATTCATGCAATTAAAATTCGATAAACAATTTGGTTGAATCCATCAAATATGTCACTGTTGGTCACACTATGCGATTCAACTATTCTGTCACGGTAATTCCGCCTTTGATATTACGGTAAAGTAGACATGACCCTGCAGATAAGCGGAAGCAAATTTAAGTCGAACCTCTTCTAACAACTGCCTCTGCAAAAGAACTTCTGCTCAACAGCTACATTTCTTTTTGGTCAGCAAATACATTCACTTTTTCTAGGCTTTCTACAACGGTCACTCCCTAGAACGGCGAGTTACCTCCGTCCGCCGAAATGGACGTTCTCATTGCAATACCTCTGCAGTATTAGGCCTTAAAATTCCTTGGAATAAGACGGACCCGCTAGTCGGGTGTTTTGCCTTTTAATCCTAGCACGTATAAGCTCCAATTCCTTGCAAAATGCAGCTTTTGGTGCAGTTAACGCCAGCTCCACTTTTAAGTGGAGCTGGTGTTTAAAAATTGAGCTGAGGCGGAAATTTAGTACACCTCTATTAAACTGATTGACGAAGCATTTACTTTTTACTATCAACCAACCTGTATAAATCTTCGCCGGTGTGACTCTTACTCTTGTACCATAAGCATAAGATTTATGGGCTTCAGGAAAAAGTGAAGGAAACTTAATCCTTCAAAATAGAAGTAGCCAGTATTTCTACGAAAGACAACGGAAATATATCCAATCGAAATCAGTTAATGACATAAATTGTTAAATATAAACATACAGGTATTCTTTTTCTTCAGTTTCACTGCGTAATTTTCACAACGATTCAAACCTACCCACTTGATTAAAACCCAATTTTCGCTTCTCATAAGTGGATCACCATGGTAAACAAAATATAAATGTCCATTCTGTGATATCAAGGTAGAGGGCAGAAATGTTCGGCCTGTGCAATATTTACTCCTCTTATGAGCTTACCTTTCATGACAATTTAACGACTGATCGGGATTTTAACTGTTAAATAACTGACAAAATTTCCTCATGCTGATACTCAGAGGTGCGAAGAATTTATACCGATTTTTAACCTTTTAAATATCCTTATGCTACCATGGCGACATAGAACCGAAATATGTGGTCCTTCCTGGAGGAAACAATAAGGATCCTTTCAAGGAATCAGGCCCCTTTCAGAGGACTAATTTTCTATTAGTAATAAGCAAAATCTGCTAAAATACACCAGTCAAAGTTCGATTCTTCGCTAAGTACCATTACCAACCCACATCGTTCTAACGTTACGAATTTACCAATGATAATAGTGGACTGCATGATTAACGTTTTTTCATCGCCGTAACCAGGTTCTTTGTTCACCCTTGAAGCCCAACATCAACATGCAAATTCATCAGACGTTTCTCCATACATTTCCTTAAAGTGTAAATTCGGACCCAACGAATTGCCGGAAGTACGTTTCGAATTTTCTTTCACGCTGATTGGCAAATTGACAATGGCATTTTTAACAGGCCAATCATGGCACATACTCAAATCCTGGCACACACAGGTGGGTGCCCAGAACAAGGATTTCGGGGCTGTTTAGCGGACAGACTTAACCAGAGTTTAGGTTCGTCTGTAACGAAGGCTACGACGAGGCGTGAATTGACCAAACATTATGGGACAGGCTAGGAAGTCTTACTGAGCTAAAACGAAGAGCTGAAAACATTTCTATTTTCTGTACCCGTTTCAGTATCGAAATTACACTTAACAATAAAAATGAACTGTATTGAATAAACAAAACAGTTATGTAATAAACAGTCTACTTTTAGAGATCGGGAAATTTTTTAAGTCATTCTGAAACACAAATTCAGAAACGGAAACTTAACATGAAAATTAGAACATTTCGTCGGTTTCGGGAATTTTACCTACATCATCATATAGTCTATCATATACTTTTCCTTTTCTTCGGTAATATTCCATATGAAATCCTTCGTCTCACCCACCAGTTTTCAGTTTGTGTACAGCTGCCCCCTCCCCTAAAAAAAGTCGATTTTGGTGCAATATCGATAGTAATAAACTTTATCGTCACAATCAGCATCATCACCATTGTCGTCTTTGTTGTCGTCACCACCACCACTTGTTTTTTATATATAAAGAATGCTGTTTTAGGATTAAGGTTAGGATTAGGATTAGGGTTACAGTTAGGGTTAGGATTGACACTAACCCTAAACTTAACATAACCCCAACCCTGAAACAACATTCTTTAAAAAAAGATAGACCTGGCCCCGGCCCCACCCCTCGTTTTACTGACACCCCAATAGGAGCTCATGGGAAAAGCTCTAAATTTAATCTTTCTTAAGCTTTCTTCGCAAAACATGCTTGGCTTCGGTCACACAACGATTCTTATTCCCAGCTCCCACGGCCTCCGCTAGGAACGCCTGGCACACTGACCCCGTTGTGTGTCGTAATGTATCGGTCAAATCGAAGCTTCAACATGCCCCCCCGGGCAACCCCCCGGGCATTTGACTTTTTTGAAAATTATTGTTCAAATTCCCCCCTACCCGGGCCAAAATGCAGTTCAAATGCCCCACACTAGGGTCCATTCAGGTGATCAAATGCCCCCAACCCGGGGACATTTCACAGGCACAAAAATGACAGAAGAACGGCGGAAACGCCTTCAGTTGTCGAACAAAATCTTTATAAATATAACAAAAACTGAGAAACACTGTTAGCGTATTTACTACGAACAAAAGTCTCGTGCAAAGCGGCGGAAATCGCTGCTACAAGGTCACTGAATGCTCAGCTTTTCTTCGTCATGCAACATATAAAGCGTTCTATAAAAAAGATTGAGATTACTTTATCATGACCATTTCACTGACATGCATCATCGCTCACCTTATTAATTAACATACTTGCAGAAGGTCAAAGTAGTTGACCTGAGCTTTTTATTTTATTTTATTTTATTTTATTTTATGTTGTTGTATTGAATCGCCGGTATAGGTACTGTATTTGAATGTAAACACAACAATAAAATACATTCATACATTCAAAGCCTGAATCCAATTAAAAATTTTAAAATTTAAATACTTCAAATACGACACAAAGCTTGCTTAATCCCTTTCCTCGTAACCAATTGGCCACAAAGGCACAATCTTTTCCACGAAAATCCTCTAACACCGCGTCCCCCATGACAGCTCACCACGCCAAAGATTTTACACGAAATCGAGGGTGCAGTTCAAATTCCCCACCCCTAAAGAATGGGGATCTAATTCCCCACCCCCTGGAAGACTCTGATCATCAAATTCCCTCCTCCCCGGGACGGCAAGGTGTCAAATGCCCGGGGTATGCCCGGGGGGGGCATGTTGAAGCTTCGATTTGACCGATACATAAATACGAAGAAGACTAATCAGAATTTGATTAATGCTAGAAAATTTAATAAGTTAAATCTTGAATATATGACAATCCTATGAGAGTTGCCCGTTAGCCTCCAAGCTTTTTCTACGCCGAACGTTCTAATTATTTGGTCTTGAGCAAACATGAACTGGAAGCAAGCGCGCAACAGCTGAACAGGAAGGGAAATTCATCAGCTTAACTCTCTTCCCAGCTCTCCCACATTGATTGCTTTAGGTTGCATTCCGCTGTCATTAATTCATTCAACGAGATAAAAGAAGAGAGGACTTGGAGTATCTTGGGTCAAGGCTCGGGTGCCATTTGACCGACGTTTCTGTTTGCACCTCTGTTAAGGATAAGTTCCAAAAGAAGAGCATACAGACTCAAAATGACGGGTACTGTACCAGGCATAAGAACTCCCTGTACAAAACGTTGGTCCGTATGACTGGAGCTCAAACACAGACAGGTTTCGTGAGGGGGGTAGATATAAGGAAGATTGAAGTGGTCACGTTTAGAGCAAAAGGTAAACGTCACAATTAAGTTGACAATTTCTTTAAATTAAAGAATGATGAGCAGATTAAAACTGAGTTCAGTATAATCCTCAAGCCGGTGTATAAAGCCGACGTTTCGGCGTCATGATAACGCCATTCCTAAGGATATACCTAATTGAGTATTAAATTATGCGATGTCCCTTAAATAGACTTTTTACACTTATTTTTACTTGTTTTTGCTTCCGTAAACTGATCACTGTTGATCAATATAATTCTTATGGATAAAGCTGGTTGCGTGAATGTAGGTGTTTTGTTAGTGCATCTGCATCACTGGTGTTGAGTAGCTAAAATGTTTAGCTCCTGTTTTGTTGAGTTAAATGCCCATTTCCCAGTTGTTTGGAAACTGAGGAATCCTTGGTAAAGGAAGTGCTAACTTTTAGTGGAAGCCGCTGCCTACATGTCTAAATTTCATTGGGCCATTTTAACAAAGAAGAAAGGAATAATTAACCTACATATTATAGAACATTATGGTAATTTTCAAAATGGCCTATATCTTTTTTGCAAGTTAGTCTTAAAAAACCGTCTGAATCGCCAGAATGAACACCAAGCTGATAACCAGAAATAAATGAAGTAATCACTCAGCTACAGCAGGCCTTGAATTTTTAAATAATTTCACGGTTTTGCTGGTTAATGAAAACGAAGGGAGCCAAACTGACGAAAGCAAGATTGCAGTTAACTATGGAAACTGAGAAAAGGGGCAATTTTTTTTCACAAAAGGGAAGTACTGAAAAACGATATCGATATAGAATGGTAGCAAAAAACCTTATTTGCAGCCATAGCAATGAATATTAAAACTAAAAAATAAAATTATACTCACTGTTTGGCCCAGGCGCTTTAGCACTGAGTTTGCTCAAAAAGAAGAACAGTCAACTTCAATAATTCTGTAATATCAATACAAATTTCAAGTCTAGCCAAAATAGTTTCAGTGAAAACTAGAAACACATAAAAACAATCTTTTCGCTGATGAGAGCAAAAACAGAGAAATAGACGAAAGAAGAATGCAACAGTGTATGACGCCGACAGCATCAGTAAGAGGTGTTAAAAAGACAAGGGAAATCCCCCATGTTCATCAGCTGCTGCATATCTTTTGTTTTCAAAACAACAGCGCTGGACCTATATATTGGGACTAATATAACAGCTTCGATTCATAGCGATATCCATTAGCAAATCGTACACATCTGCCGTTATCGTTGAAATAACTGAATAGTTCTTGTACTAGAGTGCAATTTTTTCTCGACAGTCTAAAATTATTTTCTTAGGAATTTACGGGAATTCCACGCCCGCGACGCGGGAGACGAACTAAACGGAAAGACAACTTTGATAAGATTAAGAATATTTTGGGTGTGCCGTGTTTGTGCCGGTTGCCTAGAACCAACGTCAGCAATAAATTATCTAAGTCGATTAGCTGATTATTCAAGCGTTTTTTGAAACATCAGTTTCTTCATAGACACATTTGTTTTATTTTCATATTTCATGTGGAAAAAGACCCTTCCAGCTAAGTAGTACACACACAACTTTAGCAGTGGTGATTAATTAAATCCATGATCCTACGAAGCAGGTAATACCAGCCAGTTTCTAATTAATGTCTGAGCTATCAAGCCAATAACTGAAAGCTGTTATATCACCAGTGGTTTCTAGAAAATATCTTAACTGCCAGTGACTGACTACATGAAAGCAGGAATTTACACACCTGTATATTTTTCCTGACTTTCACATATAATTGATGTACTTGACTGCACTGAAGATTTTATCTAATTTGTTTTTCGCCGCTTCAAGGACCAAGTCTCGTTTCAATTTCTATTCGAAACTATGTAATTCTTTATTTTAAACATAACTACCAAAGCGTTTTGTTATATCGATATTCAATTTTTTTTGTCGCTGGGTTCGTTTACTAACGGCCGCTCGAAAGTTGAGTCTGCTCTTCTAAAGCATGATCAAAGACAGAACTCGAGAAAACGGAGGAAATACTTCAGCTACTACATTTTGGCGCTTCCTTTGAAAAATCACGGTTCTTCAGGGCTACATAGGTCTGTCCTAAACTAACTACAATCACCTTTTACTAGATCTCATCAAGGGAGTCCCCTCGTCATCATAATCTGAGATATATGGCCGTATCTCTTTATTTTTTGACCTTCTAACGGCATCAACATAACATGGCGACACATTTTTAGTGTTAGCGGGGCCAGTGTGGCAAGTTCTTCTTTGTGGGAAAAAAAAGTGTGTGCTGCTTTTGCAGGACCGAAACGTTTGTATTCTTCTCAAACGTTTTCCACGGTTCGAAAGAAATGTCGCAAAAAGCCGAGTATTAAAAATAGTCTTAAAGCCACCGTATTTATTCAAGTATATTAGCATGTGAGTGTTTAGAAAAGGCGTCTATACGCACATGAAAGGCCATTGGCGTTATCGTTGGTACAAAGAATTCGACCCACAGATCAATGACGTCATCCAAGTTAATCATTCTAATTAATATACCCTTCATAATGACGTCATCAGGATTCACTGACGTGCGGATTACCCGCAAAACGTAGAGAGCAAGTCTATAATGACTGTGGTTGAGTTATTCTTAAAAAGAGAAGATAATCTCTTTAACTGGATGCAAACAAATCCCCCTTCCGAGTGTTTCAGTAATAGGGCTTGTAGCAACTGATACTTAAAATGTATCCTGAACTAATATCTCCACGTCAGTATCCGTATTGACACACACTGAGATAAACTGAAGAAAGTCGGGTAGACGTTTTTGGAGTTTGCCAGAAGTATCCGTTTTAAAATAAGACTGTTCTAGGCCACGACTGTCAGTTTCCCTATTTGTTTTATCTCCTTCAGCTTGGTGTCTACGAGATCACAATTAATGCCGATTTACTTAGTGATGGATGATATTTCAGACTACGATTTATTCGATTTTATATTTACGTGACAACATGATTCTGTTCTCACAAATTTTCACCATTGGCTATCTCAGTATTGTCACTATTTGCCCCATTTAGTTCTTTCTTACCAAATTACGTTTTGCCCTGTTAATGCGTGCCGTTCTATACAGGACAATGTGGCAAGTATTATTCTAATTGACGAAAAATATGACAAAGTACACTTATTCGCGTTGAAAGGGACCAACAAGATTGTCAAGATTACTAGTTACAAGCAAAACTTAGTCATGTTCTATAGTTATTAACTATGTAAGGGAAGTCTTACTTAGATTCTAGAACTGTTTATAAACCCCTGGTAATAAATAGGTTATTTTAAGTAGATACATTATTTTCTAAAGCTGCATTAGATGCTTACTTGAAACTGATCACGGCCGCAAATACATTTCATATATTTCACTGAATTGCCGGGCCAGATTGAAAATGATTAGAACGAGCGGTATTCTTCATGACAAGTTAATGTCTTGACCTTAATCAGTTTCAAGAAATGTAGCCTAGACATTTGAGATCAGTAACCGAAGACAAGCTCTATCCGTGATTTTCACGGCTAGTTACCTCATGCAACAAGAAGATCACGACTGCAGAACTAAAATGATGCTGTGTAGAAGTACACGTATACCCACCGGGTGCAGACGTGAATTTACTGTATGTATTCTCCTTGGTTGTAGTAGTATTTTCAGTGACTGTACCTGAAATTAGAAAAGACGGCGAACATTCTCAATTTAGTTAGTCACAGTACTTTTATAGATCAGTGGATTCTTCTAGATGTGTATGGGTGGCGTTGGCATCTCTGAAAATGTCAGCATCTTTCACAAAAAAATACCCAACGGTTTTAAGGGGGCAGCGACAGAGACAAGATAAGAAACAAGAATGCTCAAAAGAGAGCGTTTAATACGTAAAATATGACAGGCTGGACAACGATGCATATCATGAACCTTTTGACAACAACTAGTATTCCACTTATGAGTGGAGATGAGATAGCAGCGATGCATACTAAGTGATCCGCGAAGAAAAGAAGGAAATGTTTTCCACTTTAGAACTTTTAGCGACTTTTAAGGTAAATTATTGTTGTCTGTACCACATAAGAGGACAGAAGCAGAATCCTTCCGGCGGTTGTGAACTCCAGGCTAAGCAACTAATCAGAGAGCTTTTCGTCAGCCTACACGAGCTGACCCTTAAAATAACTTAACCTTAGCCAGCTGTTAAGCATTTGAAACTTGCATTTGAGGCATTTAGAGATCGCATCTAACTTTTTTAAACGCACTTTTTGCAGACGTAATCACATTCTTTAGCAAGAAACGTACAGTGCAGAGGACTGGAGTGTCAGTAAGCGAAATCCTTCATAGGTTGTTATACCTACCTACGCATACAAACAGTCTTGGGCAAAATAGAATAACAATTGTTCTGATTTGGGGAAGGAGGCGGAGGAGAGAAATTTTTCTATTATGTTAAAGATTGTAGGTGTCCAGGAAAACGGCGCTTCCAGGAATATTCACGCACGTTCCGCTTGCTTACAAAGCTTTGTGCACAAGATATTTATCAGACGCCCAGAACAAAGTGGGCACATGTTTCATCTACTCGTCTTTCTTCCATCGAGTGTTGTTTTTTCATTTCATCATAGTTGATTACTTCCAAGTATGCTGAACTTGACTAAACAAAAGCGAATCAGAGCCAAGTCGGATCTGTTACAATGTCGTCTAAGCACATCATCAGTTTCAGAACCCGTCTAAAAAAAATCAAGGTCACCGACGACCCCAGTGATATCGTTTCGTTAAAGTCGAAGCCAATAGTACTAGTGAGGATATCTCTCAAATTGCTCTCCTGTTATGCTTGAGAGCTTTGACCTTGTGACGTACGTTATGTTTTTAAAATAAAATGGGTGGAATGCACTGTAAATTAATTGTACGATGTAGTAGAATGTTGAACCCATGCAGCTGAAATGCATGTCGGAATGTGGATCGCCGGAAGAAACTCTAGAGACGTGAAGAATAAGGCTATTTCAACAACCTACTAATGAATAAGGCTATTTCGTTTACATTAATATTGTAACTCTAAAATCAGAAAGAACGACCATGAAAAAACGCTGCTAGCATACTGCATGAGCTTGAAACGGTGCCACGACGCTTATCAAATTTTTCAAGTTAGTGTGAAGCTAAATTAAGACATCTTAACATACATAACGTAATAGATGATCTGCCCTTTTGATATTTTTTGTATTGTTCAGAAAAGATATAACATAAAACTTGCATAATCAAAGTTATTTTTAAAGTTCGATGTTCCTTTTCAGATCAAAATCAGAACTATAGCAGTATCATCGTCGACATAACTTATCAGTGCAGTTTTTTATAGTCCTAGGTATGCCGTTTGGCACAACCGTACCTTCAATTTTAGAGCGTACCATATGTTTTATTTTTATAGTTACCTAGTTTTTAGAAATTCCTAGTTGCTTGTCTGGAATCAGTTCAGAAATCAGCTCGGGCCAGGATAGAGATGCCATTTTTGACATAGGTTTCAAAATGCACAATTCGCCTCCACCCAAACCAATACAAAATATCAGCCTTATTTGCCATTCGCAAATAACATTGTCAACAAGTTCAGCGTCGTTGCAGGGAGGAAGCAGTGCTTATTCTTGGGCAGCGCTTATCCAAAGGTCAATCATTTGTGGCATCCTAGTGGACTCTCTTGCCTCTTCCTCGTCACGTGATATGGCGTGATGTGAATGGTTCCCACTTTTACCAACTACGTAGTCCGTCTGAACTAGTAATGAGAACGATAAAGCGGTCCGCAGCCTCGACCATGAGTTCCCAGAGTGCCATGTTTCAAGTTAACTCTCCTACTTAGTAAAAGCGCTGTTTCTTTGCTTGTTTAAAGGCATATTATGGAATGTAGCTCATACTGAGGGCTTCTGTCTCTTTGCTCTGAATTTACAGTCTATGGACTCGGCACCCACGCTAGCTTCCGGGGTCGAACAAATCGTTTCACAGAAGAAAAAAGAAGCACTGGAAAACTTTAACTCTGTTCGACTGTTCAGGTGTCCAGACATAGAAACGGACATGATGGAAAGCAACTACAGTGAAGCATAGTCTAAAGAAACTACCTTGCTTTACAAAATATCAACCTCTCATCACTATATGCGGAAATGTTGGTTATAAAAAGCGCGGGCGGGACTCCTATTGTGTTATGCAGCCTCTAGTATCATCCCTGCTCGCAGCCAGGGGCATCGGATAGATAGATTGTCTAGCATAGCTATTTTAGAACATAATAAATGCAACAAATATGCATTACCTATATGACTAGATTCATTTCTCACCCAAAATATAATGATCGCCTTCCACCACGTGTTTGAGTTCATATCAGTTTCAAATAAGTGAAGAAAAGGCGGAAGAAGCAACTCTGTTCTAAGCAAAGTACAGTGGCAGACAAGAGAAAGATAAAAATTCAGGAGTGTAAACTATCAAACCTACCTTTTCTGAAACAAACTTTGAAGTTCTAATGACCGTTGAAGCGTACTCTTCTGTAATATATGAACGGCGCATGAGTCCTTAGCCGTCTTGCAGTTGTAATATATTTAAGCAGGTGACGCATGACTGACTAAGCCGGGGATTCCCCGCTTGATCACGTCGTTTGATGTAATCTACGTTACTACTTTTTGCACTAAGGCCCTGAAATTAGTCAACGTTTGGATGATGAAAACTGTTGTAACTACTGGAATGCAAAATCTCCAGGTAAGTTGAAAAAATGAAACCAGCCTTTTCTAAGTTTATGGCATCAAGTACACTCCCCGCGAGGCACGAACCAGAACGTCAAGGGTTTCTACCATAAATCCATGCACATAATCACAAGGTGAATAAACGTCACACTTTGGGTAAAAGAGTGCCTCTTAGCACGTGGCTTATTAATCTATGACTACTCCTAGTTTCTATATACGGCCGAGAAATGGTTGTCAGTCGAGTGAGTTGCAAAGACGACAGAATCAAAGAAACATGAAGAAAGCAAGGATACGAGAAGCCACAGAAAGATATAACACGTCAGATTCTCAAGGAAAATACAGCCGTAAGCACTGAAAGGAAAGGTAGTTTCGAAACGAAATTATATCGCGCTGGGAGATCAGCGGTACCGTTGATGTTAGCTAGCCAGCGTTTTATTTTCCGTCCAATTACCACGGATTGTCAGGAAAATCACTCATGTCTCTCGTTCGAGAATTGAACCTGTATAAAGTGGTTGGTTTAGCATCAAAAACGTGAAATTAAAGTTTGTTGCGTAAAGGTTTGTACGTGTTATGGCTGGACTTAAGGTCATTTCTTATCCTTAACACCTGATGAGCGTCCTGCCTTTAGGGAAAAACCCAACTTTTTCAAAATGTTAGGGGAACTCGTTAACCTTTTATTTGCGAGACCGGAACTAAAGGACGATTAGCTAAATCCTTGCTGAATCCACGAACAAATAATGATCCGAGGGGTTTTTAGAGTTGTCGGTATATCTTAATATGGAAATAAGTAGCTTGCTTGATCCACAAACCTACGATTTTATAATAGCTTATATAATAGAGTAAAACCACGAACGACAATTACATAATTTACATATTTACATATTTGTCTTGAAAGCGAGTCGTCTTGCTTTCCTATTATTTGATCATATAACAGCAAAGACTTTACTTTACCCGAATGGACTTAAAGAGAGTCTACCGGTTGATAAATGACGTTTTACAAAAATGATCAGACGCTTAAAAATCGGCTTGACTACAATGAAATAAAACGAAAAATAAGTAACGGTAACAAGAAGTAAAACAATAAATAAATAAATAAAATTATAATAATAATAGAAAGAACTTGATGCTTGATGTGGTCACGTATATCGATTATGATAATAGCGGAATTAAACCCGCGAGTGCCTCATCGCACGGGTTTTGTGGCCGAGGGAGGAATGGAGAAGAGCTAAAAAACGTGTGGCACTCCTTCGTTCAATAGTGTACAATGTGACTGAATAAATTTGGTGGAATTAGGCACAAAAAAGGGGACCTGTCATATATTACCTACCTTTGGCCAATTTCCAAATAAACATGGAAATTGGATGGGATTCAAATTCAAAAGTGAGTTGCAAATAACTACTAGTCGAACCCCTGCTAACTGCCACCTCTCAACAACGGCCACTTGTTTTCGTCCCGGCATTAAAGAAATCTATACATTGACTCATGTTTAAAACCTTTCTACAACGACCCCCTCTTTACAACGGTCACTTTCTCCTGTCCCCGAGTTGGCCGTTGTAGAGAGGTGAACAGTGTAGATGAGCCTTGAATCGAAGTTGTTTGATTTGGAGTTTATTGATGATGTTGAGTAGTAGAAAGAAAATGCATAAATTAGAGAAATTATTTCATTGTTACATTTTTTTCATTGCTACAATTTTGTAACTATCCGAGGAGGAGCTACCAGCTCTCTAATAGGTCAAGGTCGACTTTCCTAAAGTTTATCTTTAATTTTTAACGTGTTATGTAAAAAGCGTAACGGATGGAGCTTAATATCCGCAATAATCAATACAAGAATGCGCACAGTAAGCGTAAGTTGTTAGTGGTTTTGCTGTCATCATTATACAAGTTGTTTCAAAGTGGTTTCGCATTTTTGCGGTGTTCCATACTATACAAAACATTCAACATGCGGTTGCTTTAATCTACACACCTATATACCATCGCAAGACATTTTTTCCCACACTGTTATTATTTTTAGGTCGATTTGCTTAGATCAGCAAATACGAATTTCCGGCGTGCCTAACCATCCGGTTCCTGAGGGAGGGGGGCACTTAACCGAAGCTTTAGTAGGGTGGTGACAACGAAGCCTTCAAACCTTGAGTCTACTGTTAAAGACAAAACGCTTACAAGCCTGGTTAAGACGAAATGGCTTATTTTGTAACCCTGCTAAATGGAACCGTACCTTTCCCTGCTTTCATAAATTGTAGCCCTCATGGAGAGGGGGTGGGGAGTAAACGGTTTTCTCTTTCCCACCTTCACACCCGCCCCCCTTTCCACCGAGAACTTACTCGCAGAACACTAACTTACATATCATCTTCTCATGTAACATTAAAGAAAAATAAATGATGCTTGACGGAGAATAGAAAGGACGCATACGTTGAACCCCTGTTTAAGACGTCACTGTAGCAAAACTAAAAGACCCCCCAAAACTATAACCGCATAAGCCGCACAACCCCGCTTAGACCAAATAAGGGAATTCCGCCCCGGGATTCCTACAAACTATAGACTACGAAGTAGTACTGTTGAAGTTTGTTTCATCTGAAATCTTTTGCTTCTGAGGAAGTCACTTTTTCGCGTCCCTGTACACTGGAACGCTCAATGTTCCTAAGGCACTAGGATTGCGGCAATCCTACTCTATTAGCAAAAGAACGAAAGAAACCTTACCGGTCAGGAAGCAAGATGACGGCATCCATTGATGTCTGACAAATTTGTTAACTTTGGTGTGCCAATTTGCTTATTTTGTTTTTTCCTCGTTGTATTTATGTGAAAGAATGATGACGTACACTTTTTCCCAAACAAAAACCAATCATGGATCATTCAAAACGCTTCAGAAGTGATTAATCTCACTCTTTTAGTAAAGGGGAAAAGTATAACTTGACGTTTTGCCGTCTCCCTATGTCAGCATGCGGATTTTCATTTTTGTTTGATGTGGGTGCGAATCGTGTACCGGACTCTCCCTATTTATAATGCCGTATTATTACTATTGTCTGTTCTCTTTAGTATGGCTGTTCTCTTTCTAACTCCTTTTTATTTTCATTTATATAGCAATCAGTTCCTTTTTAGGCTATGTCTAGATTATACTGAGAAGCTATGAGCGGAAACTGAAACAAGTCGTTCACAAACCCACAGTGGTTAAGAGTAGGCAAGGGGGGTTTGGTGCACGAAACCACAATTCTCACTTCTGATTTACCTTTGTCTCAGTGGGTTCGCTCCTACTAATTAACTTCCGCTACGGTTCGAATACCTTTTCACACTTAGCCTGTTACAGGCTCTCAGATGCTGGGGAAGACGCGAAACTAAAAGGCACGCGAAAAGTTGTTTTTCACACTGCGAAGAATACCGATGTGTAACGATCCATTTTCAAGATCGGCACGGCGAAGCTCAGCTTCGCTCCGTTACAGGAATCGCGCAAAAATCACCGTTCATATGTGTAAACATAAAGCCTATCCGATAAGTTTCAGTTTATTGTTTTGCTATAAGTTGTACAAAAGCAAGGAAATCTAATTGTTTAAACTCTCATGGCGAGGAAGCCCAAGAGAAGTACAGTTATCGTGTCGGCGCACGAGCTATTCTTTATAGTGTGAGCATATTCTTCGACTCGAGTTTTTCTAAATAGGGCTACGATCATAGGGCGCGTTAACTGCGTCCTCCAAACTTGAGATTGGTTTGTAATGAGGCTATATTCTATCATGCAGCATGGTCTTTTTTCTGTCATTATTATCAGTGTGTTTAAATTAAGTAAGCATAGACAAAGTAAACATCTCTTACAAGTAAAAAGAGAAGTAAGTAGAATTTGCAAACACCTAAATGTTAAGAAGAGGCACTATTTTAAAAAAGTGATTCAAACCGAGTAAGCGGTTCCTATCAGTTTCACATTTCAAAAATTTAAGTAACTATTGTCAAAATAGCTTATTTGAAATTCAAGGAGAAATATCGCAAAATGGGTAATAACCAGTAACTCAGAATTTTTATGAAGCTAAATTACCATGAAACCGTCACGTGGTTGATGGGCTTCCATAAAAGGAAAAAGAAAGGAAAACCAAGGATAAGAGCTACCTTACAGTTGCTGACGATGGTAAAGCAAGGTTTTGAAAACCGCTGATAGAACTATACTTGTTGTAAAGAGCTATCTTACATCCTCTTGCCGCCAGTGCTTGCATTCAGGCCTTTGCTATTAACTTTCATATACCTCCCTACATCTCTTACATGTAATGACAAATATGGGGTAATATATAACAATTATTCACCGAAGTGGAGGTGGCTAGATAGATTTAGCCAGGGCTAAAAGCGAAGCTCTCGATAATATTTATAATTTGCTCAAACAAAATGATTATAAAATCGTGTAATGCTAAAGGCGATGTTACACGAGACGATTCGCAACGACGATTTTTAGCGCAACACAGCGTTTACGACATTGTTTCGAATACATGGTTTTCACTGTGACGTCATCAAATTGTAAAGTCAAAATAGCAAGGTTTTACGAATTCGTATTTACACTAGGTTGAAGATAAACAAAAAGTATATCTTTGTACAAGTATCCATTTATGTAGCATGTTTTTTTCATTTCGAAAATACGGCAATTTGAACTTCCGAGTTTTCACAGTGCGTGACACCAAAATAGGAATGCTGTCTCGTTGAAAAAAAGTCTCTCCTTTTGATTTTCAGCAGTATAACCACTTCAAGTCTTAGAAGATATGTCTATGCGTACGTATGCTAGTTCTCGAGTGAAAAAAAAGAGCTTTTATAGAAAAAGTGAACTCCAGATGTTTTTGTTGATTTCCGGCGGCCATATTGGTGTACCAAAACGGTGCACCAATATGGCGTCCCCATACAAAGCTCTACAAAGGTGCGTGAAACGTTTCGGCAATTAACTCAGAAACTGTGGGCCACAAAGACCTGAGACTTGGACAAATTGTTTATATATTAGTCTTTTATAGCATGTCATTTTCTTGGCTTCTTCCACTGGACGGTTTCCAATTTAATTTTTTGTTGCGTGACAGTGAAAACGATCTATAGTTACAAGATTGTGCCAACATTGCATCGCTGTGTTGAGCTAAAAATCGTCCCTGTGAATCGTCCCGTGTAACATCAAGCTAAGCGGCGACGGCAACGAGAGCGGCGAAACCACAACGATAGGTCTAATTAGTAAAAAAGCACCTTTGCATGTGTAGCACACTTTTTTGTACATTTCTTTGCCCTTGTTTTGCACGACTACAACGTGAAACTTCAAAAACTTCCTGGTTACACGTTTCAAGGAGGAAATAACGTACGTGTTCTTGCATTGTTCAATTTTTCAGTCTCTGCCGCTCATTTTCACCATGGTGGCCGGTAGCATTTCTAATTTTCTCACCGCAGCTACAAAATTTTCATGTTCTTCCAACAAAAAATGTATCCTTTAATTTTTATCTCTCGGTCTAGCTCCCTGTCGCTCTCAGGCTTCTCGTTGAGCCGAGTCGCTGGCTCGTCGCCTACTTTCTCTTTCTCTCTGTCTTTCTCTTTCTCTTCCAAATTCCTGGACAAGCTTAATACTTTAAACAACGCGGATACAGAAACAATTTGCGCTTTTCGTTTTCGTCTTTATTGACTCTGGTTTTCTCTGCTTCACAATACGCGGGTGGCAATGCGACTTCCCGCCAAAATAACCTCGAGTTGCATTTGAGTCTCCATACCTTTTACATTGGTATACCTGTGGTGCAGACGGACGGTCGCTCGGTCGGGCGGTGTACGGTCACGTGATTACCAACTAGGATGGATGGATTTTCTTTATAGCTGTGGGGCTCTGCGAGCGATTGGAGCTCCGCTAAGATGTTTATTGGTTGTCACTGGCGATGGCGTGTTAACCTTTCTTGAATTTTAAACAAAAAATGTGGCTTTAAAACACACAAAGGCCACTTGATGCACAGTTCAGACGGAGTCGCAGAAAGTGATCAAGGTCCGTGTTGCAAAACGGACGTTGTGATCATGGCGCAGGTCAGTGGGACATTCAAGGTCGTTTTTCCCTTTCGTCTGTGAAAGGTGTCGAATCTATATAACTTAATGATTTTCAACCTTGTAGAAAATAATCAATTGGGCCAGACATAGTGCCGATATAGTGGACGTTTTTATCCAACAAGGCCTTTTCCCATTCACTGTCTGTCTTTACATGTATCTGGCGTGACAGCACGTTATATGCCATATTTCCGGCTTTGGCAGGAAGTAAGGTCATGGCTGTCTTCATTTGTGCTGCGCTTGTGTATTACTCATATTTTGCGAAGATTAGTATAAGCTGCATTTTTCAGATGGATTGGTGTTATTTTCCGCAGTAAATCAGAGGTTTACTTTAAACACAAGAATGGAGAACAAGACGAGTTTCTGCCGCAGAGAAACATGCAAAAGCAGAGCCAAGGCCAAGCGACATATGAGCTGAGCTTGCAACAATGTGAGTAGACTGAGGAATTTGATGCCACTCATATCTGTGAATGCGAATACCTCTAGTCGTACAATTAAAACATAAGAATTCTCTAGTCCAATATATATTTGTGTGCTCTTTACTGCCATAATTTCTCACAGGGCCGGTAAATTTTGCTGTGTCATCAATTTGCCTAAAACATAGCTACAAATCTAAATGACATTATTATCACTAGTAATTTTTCTCACTGATGTGCTGAAGCAACTATACTATAGTGAAATCAGTTTTCCTTTTACCTTACCTTACCTTTTTCCGTGGACCACTGATTATTGCAACAGGAACGTTTTCTTTTTTTATGAAAAAGTGTGCCAAGGTTAGCTACACTGTACTATCGACCAGACGTGACAGAAAACAAGAGCAAAAAGTCCAATCACTTGACGTTCATGTGAGTTCAGTTTTCTCGTGATGTCAAGGGTATTCCCCGCTCGTCCCAATCTCCTGCAACCTTAACTTGAGCTACGCTCTGCACCTGCTAACAGCCCGTTCAACATGAGCTATCAAACGCACTATTTTCAACATTTTTATGCGTAGTTATTTTGGATTTTAAAAAGCCTCATACTTCTGACTCAGCGAAATAAATAATATTTCCAGCTATGATAACATTTTTATTAACAAAACGGCACTCATAGATTGGAAGCATGGATGATCTGATACTGACAACAACACCAACACAAATGTCGATGATGCAACCGCGTCTCTGGATGGCGACGACGTGATTCATAGCTACTTGTAAGTTATGTATAAAAAAATGTATAACAGCTGACTTACGATAGTTTCCGATTGAGTTTTACAATTTTTCCAACTATATAAGGATATATGGGAAAGTCAGGAAACTTACTGACTGTAAACTATGGGTCTAGTTATATGTAAAAAAATCGCAAGTAACTGCATGCAAATAAACGTAAGTGAGTCTTTTTCCTTTATTTTTGTGGCAAGACTTATTTATTTCTACTTTTGCCTACTCATCGAAATTTGGTGATGTTTCTTGAAGTAGCTGTCACGTGGGCGTATCTAAAGCCATCCCTATTTTTAGAATGATCACGTACTTTTTAAGACGTGATATATACCTCGTACTCAGATCTTACTCTGTCTCTGCGGCTATCTGGAGATCTGGGTCGAGGCTTCAATCAATCGTCAAAATGGCGGTTCCGGTTGTAAGTTTACCTTTTTCCTATCCACAAGCTCGAAGAGATGAAACTGTTATGGATGACTATCATGGTACAAAGATTGCTGATCCCTATGTTTGGCTAGAAGATCCGGACTCAGAAGAAACCAAAGCCTTTGTTGAAGAGCAAAATGCCATTACGATGCCTTATTTAGCAGACTGCGAAATCCGAGATAACTTCAAGACAAGGTCAGCAAAAAGCCTTTAACTTTACAATTTAAAAGTTGAAAATAAAATTGTATGCTTATTTCTTTTAATTTGATCAAACTGGAAATAACTGTAAGTTGATAGTATCGCGGCAGTTTGAAGTACAGGCTGTAAAGTGTTTATGATTTTATTTTCCGAAGCATGCACATGTCTCGCATTTGTTCGTAAACAATACCCCATTCATTAAAGCAACTCCGTTTTGTTTCGTGAGCAAAAAGATATTGATAGTAGATATTGTGGGAAATGAAACGTTGGAGGGTTAGAATGCTTATTTTAAACTCGTAATGCTTTGTACGTGTAGATTTATGGAAGTGAAAATTATCCACCATCTCTCCCTCCCCTCCCCCCGCAAGGACCCAAGTGTTTTTTTAGAGCAACAAAGTAGTTAACCCCCTCCCCCACCTAAATCTAACTCCCTTCCAAAGTATGATAATCCCATAAATGAGGTACTAGCCACCTTTCTTACAATATTTTGGCCAAATAAATTGGATGGCAAGGTGGGGGGGGGGGGGGGGTGGGGGGGTAGGAGTTTACTCAAGGTAGAATTTTTAACTGGGTGGCACTTATTAATACTTTTTCTATCAACAAAAAAAGCCTTATTCTGTCTTAACTTTAAAGTGAGAGAGAAAATAATCCCATTAGGGTGGAAGGAGAAACTCCCATGAAGTACAGGTGGGGCCATCTAACCCTTGCCTGATTTCAGGCCAAAATATAGATCGTTTTCACTGTCACGTAACAAAAAAATTAAATTGGAAACCATCCAGTGGAAGAAGCCAAGGAAATAAAATGTTATAAAAGACTAATATATAAACAATTTGTCCAAGTCTCAGGTCTTTGTGGCCCACAGTTTCAGAGTTATTTGCCGAAACATTTCACGCACCTTTGTAAAGCTTTGTATAGAGACACCATGTTGGTGCACCATTTTGGAAAACAACAAAAACATCTGGAGTTCACCCTTCTATAAAATCTCTTTCTTTTCACTCAAGAACTGGCATACGTACACATAAACATGTCTTCTAATACTTGAAGTGGTTATATTGCTGAAAATCAAGAAGAGAGACTTTTTTCAACGAGAGAGCATTCCTATTTTGGTATCACGCACTGTGAAAACTCGGAAGTTCAAATAATTTGCCGTATTCTCAAAATGAAACGTGCTACGGAAATGGAAACTTGTACAGAGATTTACTTTTTGTTTATCTTCAACCTAGTGTAAATAAGAATGTGAAAACGTCGCTATTACAAATGACTTTTCAATTTCATGACATCACAGTGAAAACCATCTATATCAATTTCGCTGTCCTATTTCATATGTAACTAAACCAGTGTTCTCAAGGGAAAAATGATCTCAAAATATAATAAAGAAAATTAATTCCAGACCTTGTTTTAACAGAATGCAAAACTTTACCCTTTTTCAGGCTTAAACTCTATTCCCAACTTAAAACCAAAATGGCCTGAATAACATTATAAAAAGGAGTATTCCTACCAAGGGTGAAAAATAATGCTTTAAGTCTTGGAATTTTTATTCCACCTGCAGGCTAACTAAAATGTGGGACTATCCAAAGTATGGCTGTCCATTTAAACGTGGTTCAAAGTACTTCTACTTCCACAACTCTGGGCTTCAAAACCAAAGGTAAAATCTACTATATTAACCTTCTATGGTAGTTTTTTAGAATGATTAATTCTGCATTGTGACATAGTGTCAATATAATTCATTGGTCTTGATCTGTGCAAATAACTCCTGGAAAATCTTAAAGTTGTGTGTTTTAAAAAGCAGAAAATATCACAAATTTTGTTACAGTTATGATTAACAAGGAACAGAAATTTATCTTTTCCAATTAGGTATTTTTAATCATACTCAAGATTAAAGAAATCAGACTCCTGCTAGTGCTTGTCTGAATTTGTTAATTAGTCATAATTATATTATAGACTGATTTGTACTCCACGCAGACCTACTACCATAATATAATTATGTTACCATGTACCATATTTACATCAAATTTAGCTTGAATAGTATCATGACACTGACTTTTCTACTGATTTTTCAAGTGTGATGTATGTTCAAGACTCACTAAATGGTGAGGCTGAGGTATTTCTTGATCCTAACAAGTTGTCTGAAGATGGAACCATAGCGCTTGTGGGAAGATCATTCTCTGAAGATGGACAGCTTTTTGCCTACTCTCTTTCACATAAAGGATCTGACTGGGTTACAATTAAGGTATTGATGTCATGCTTTTGTTGTTATAGGCTTTTAACCCCTTTCATGACTTATTGAATAAGCTAATACTGAAAAAAAACACATTGTTTGAAAAAATGCTTCTTTTTGAGCTAGTTTTCGGCCAATTATCTTGAAAATCCTAAAATAAGAATAAAATAAAATTTGCAACACTGAGGGCATGTATTGGATGCAGTCAGTACTGCTAAGAGGTAATATTATGTCACATCCAGTTCATGATTTTTTCTGACTCCTTTGTCTTTTTAATAATTTCAGTTTATGAAGGTGGATGGTAAAGTGCAGTTGCCAGACTCCCTAGAAAATGCAAAATTCACTAGCATGGCATGGACACATGACAATAAGGGCTTGTTCTACAATGTAAGTTTTTAGTTGTCCAGAGAACATCACTGTAAACTTTACCCTGTGGAGTGAGGGTACCTTCCACCGGCCCTGTAAGTGGCTCCTCTGACATAACAATGCTCTATTTAGGATGCATTACTAAAAGTAAAAACTGAAGACTGATTTCCATTTACTAAATGGTCTTAGTAATATCTGAAAGTAATGTATGTTATACATACCACTTTATGTAGGGTCAGCAATGTTAACAATGGCGTGAAGAGTGATGTTGAAAATGTCCTGAGTAATAAATACAAGGTTGTCTGAGAAAGCTGGTAAATTTGAAGCAGGGTTGTCAGGATAATGAAAAACGTAGATGGAAAAAAGTTTTAATAAGTAGATGGTCTTAGTTGAGTAAAGAGTTTATTGTAAAAGAAAGGAGTGCCTTTTACAGTGCACAGCAATTAACATTTGAGGGTATAAGGGGACCACCCTTTGTGAAATAAATATTTTACAGCTGCATTTCAATTTCATAATTTTTTTATCTCATCAAACAAAGCATTGAGAAACAAATAAAAATGGATTTTTTACACTTTCATGACAATCACTTAGCAGTAATTTCTGCCGGGCCCCAAGGCTTCTGGAGAACCTGTTTTAAGCTCAGTAACATAAAATGGGAAAGATAAGATACTTATCAAATAAACTTTTACATATTTAGTATTATTACATAACAATCTATACTTTTAAAGAACATGTTATTACTACTGTATCACTGTATTTTAAGATTCTGTTTTTGACCTGATAGAAATATCCCAGTAGTTCTAAAGCTGATGGAACAGTCACTGAACTAAATCTTAATCAAAAGGTAAGTTTGAAATATGTTTGTCTTATTTTGCAACAAAAGTGTAATATATTTAATGAAGTCAACCAGCCTGAAGTCTAGCTGTAAGAGGTTTGGTGATGTTGGGCTTAAAAGTGCCATTGGGATAGAGTCAGAATGAGAGGCCATTGAAAAATAACTTATGCAAACAACTGCCTAAAACCAAAAATGCATTCTCAGTTGTTATTTTTTTGCGACATCCATAATAGCTTTATTACCATGTTCTTGGAACCAGCCAGTCAGAAGATGTTCTTTGTTGTGAGTTCCCGGAGCATCCTAAGTGGTCTGTGTAAGTAATAATTACAGTATGAAATTACTGTTATTTTTTTTGGAAAATATTTAGTCCAGTAATATTGCTCACATGTAGCTCAGTAATATAACTACATGTATTATCATCATCATCATCATTTTTATTTCATATAGCAGGTTATATAAAAAAAAGGGCAACCTAAAGTTGATGTGCACCTACTACAGTATTACACCTGTACACACAGATGCACACATGTTTTTAAGATTAACCAAAATACTGGGGTCTATATTTCCAATGTTCCTTTTCTTTAAAAACAGCAGTTTTTGCATTCCACAGTAATCAGCAGCGTAAAAGAGCTGTGGTACAGGTCTGACCATTATTCGTCATTATCTGATTAACCATTATTTTGTGGATGCCAGAACAAAGGCAGCACCTTCTCCTCAGTTGTTTTAAGACCCTGAGTGTTGGTCTAACTGTGACTTTCCTCTTAGACAGACCAGTGCTTATATAATTGAGCTAACCAAAGGGGCGGTTAGCTCAGTTGTCAGTTACTTTGTTTAGAGAACACTACACCTTAACTTGGGTTATGTTTGCTGTGTGCTGACTTCTCTGTGGTGTCTGTATTCTTAGTAACTTTGTACAGACTTAAATGTTTTGTATTGAAGCATGTCTAATAATTACCTAAACTTTTGGCACTTGTTTTCTTGTTTTGTAGAGGTGCTGAAGTCAGTGATTGTGGACGATACGTGATTTTAACTCCACACGAAGGCTGTGCTCCAATGAACAGACTTTTTTACTGTGATCTGGAGAAGCAAAAAGATGGAATTACTGGTAATAACACAACAGACTAGAAAAGTTCAGAATCAGCTTCTGTCCAAGTGAAAAAATTCAAGTGCTAGAAACTGCAAAAATTAGTTCAATGCTTTACATTCACTCTTGGCTCTCCAACTCTTAATTTTTGTATTATTTAAATTTATTATTATTTTTTTATTTGTATATTTTTTCAAATGATTTAGCTTATGCAAAGAGAGTTCAGGAAATAAGGTGTTTGTGTAATGGCAAACTGTATATTTTTGTTTATTATTGTTTTAGGTAAACTTCCTTATGTGAAAGTGGTGGACAATTTTGACGCTGAATATGAGGTAATGTCATAACAATGATGTATTCCCTTGGAATTATGGTCAATAGACCTCTTTATCTTGTATGTTGTAAACTTTGTATTAAATTGTTTTAACTCATTTTGCTTTGTGTTTTTATCTAGTACATCACTAATGAGGGGACCCTCTTCACTTTCAAGACAAACTTGAAAGCTCCAAGATACAAATTAATCAATATTGACTTTTCAAAACCCGAAATGGTAAGTACAGTATGATTGCAAATGTCCTCCAAAATGACGTTGTAGACGATTTTTTGTAAAAAGATATTTCAATTTGTTGTCTGTTTTTTTTTTAACAATAACAGTTGGATAAATGTCTCCTGATCAGAAGAGAAAATTTCCTTCGCTTACTGGTACTCACTTTTGATACATTTGAGAAAAGTGAGGGTGTTTGTCCGTTAACAAAATCTCGCTTGTCATTGCTTTAATATCCAGGAACACTGGTCGACTCTTGTTGAAGAAGACGAGCAAGATGTTTTAGAATGGGCGTCCTGTGTCAAGCAGAATCTGTTGGTTCTCTGTTACCTTCATGACGTCAAGGTCCGCACTGTTTTTATGGTGGTTTCTTGTTTCTACTGGTACTGAATTATTCTCTCCTAAGAAGGAAGTCATAGAAAAAAACAGAGATAAAGGCCGTGTTCAGGCGTTTTTTGTTTATATTTGCAAAAGCATACAAACTAATACATATGAAAAACAGCTCTCAAAATAATCTGTGACGGAAAAGTTTACGACAGCCGCCGTTAACTGTCATTTTTTCCAGTACTTGCAAATGTTTCATTCATAAGCGTGGAAATTGGCTTTATATTTAATTCAAGCTGCGATAAGCGGAAGAAACAAAGTTTAAAATACTCACGTTTTCTGTTGGTTGTTTGCGTAAAAAGGAGTAAAAACTAGCTTCCTCACTTTTTGACAACGGTAAACGGCAGCAAGCGTGATAAATGGCGGGAAATGGTGGTCACGTGGGCGTCCTTGCTGTTCCCGCGCTTCTAGTTAGTACGTGAACAGCTGTCTTCATTCAATATAACTGAAAATGAAATACGACGTTGTTACTAATTTACCCTGTTTTTTACTTTCCAGAGCGTTCTTTACCTTCACAATTTGTCGGGAGAAAGGCTGATGAGTTTCCCACTCGACATTGGTAGCATTGTTGGTTATTCTGGGCGGAAAAGAGATTCAGAGGTAACACATGAACAACTTGAACAAACCAAAAATGTGGAACATCAGTTGTTTTGTCCGCGGAAGCCCTTGTCGCTCTTAAGAACTCGTTTTACATGTGTTCTTGTGTTCCAGATCGAATTAGA
Source organism: Porites lutea (assembly GCF_958299795.1). Lineage (NCBI taxonomy): Eukaryota > Metazoa > Cnidaria > Anthozoa > Scleractinia > Poritidae > Porites > Porites lutea. The sequence continues at coordinate 573,767 of NC_133208.1, read as the reverse complement.
ATTTGATAGAATTGTTTGTTTTTGAGTTGAGAGGGAAAAGGCCGGAGTATAGAGTGAAATAATTTCTCGTAGCAAGAAAGAGACTTCAGCCGACCATTCGCGCCGTCTCCGAGATGCAAACTTGGGCAAACCTTGCTCCCTTTAAATAGCTAAAATTTCAGGAGTTTTGCAAGGGGATGCGAAAAAATGAAAGAATGATCACAAGTGGTAAAACTCAGGGAGGAATTCTGAGGCCCTCTGGCGCTGTTACCTTCAAAACGATGGAAACGGGAACTTAAAATCTAAATAACAATATGCTTAATGAGCTACACATGTAAACTGTCACTCTGCACGTGCATCACGCTTTTTGTTACATTTCTTCCCCATCACTGCATAATTGCGGCTACGTTCACTCAGCGTCGCAAGAATTTTCGACCGGTTGAAACTTCGTGTGTTTAGTTTTTCCGTTCAAACAGAATCACCTTAACAGTAAGAAGACTTAGACGTCTAACTTTTCAGAGTTCCGTCTGAATAGAGCGAAAATATTGAACGGTTTCGTGTGAACGAAGTAGTCAGTCAAATTTTCAGCCGGTCGGCGAAAACTCATCTTGTTAGGGACCTTAAAAATGAATTTACGGACCCGCTCAATATGTTAAATGCAGGCGACTTTCCCTGGAGTTGAATTCTTAAGGATTTTAGTCAGGTTCAAAAAGAGGAAGGAAAATTCATCGTCGTATGTCCACGTCTTCCATAAAACGTCAAATCAGGAGGTTTCACGTCATAGTCGTTCATTTTTTTTACTCCTTTACTGCTTTTTTTACCGTCGTTTTCACTCCCGTCGTCGTCGTCCTTGCTTAAGGTCCCTATTATCTTATGTGACGTTTTGTGGACTCCGCGACGTAAACACATGACGGCAAATTTTTCTTTCTCTTTCTGAACTTCAACGTGGACTCTAAGAATGCAGTTCCAGGAAAACTCACTTAGAATAATCTCTATCAAGTTTCAGAAAGAACGGGAATACGCTTTAAAAGTGACTAAGCTTCCTAATAATTGTTGGGCTCAACACTGCTTGACCCAACCTGGAACCTTCGGCCATCGAATTTTTATTTTTGAATAACAAAACTCACAACTAACTACCTTTTCTTTTTGCAGATTTTTTACCAGTTAACTTCATTCCTAACCCCCGGAGTTATCCACCATTGTGATTTAACTGAAGACAACATCCAACCCAAGGTTTGTGTCTTAAATTGCCTTCATTTCAGTGACAATAAATGTCATATTTGCGTTTTTATTGCTGAAGAAAACTGTATTACAGTTCATTGCATATAGCTTACACCAATAAACATTGTGTTTTAAGAACGAACTCCGTCCTTCTTCCAATTAGTTGTGAAAAAACTAATAAGATAAGACCCCTCTATGACGAGCCCTCCAGTGTAAAAAATGACACTCTCTGCCAGGCGGTGGCGCTAAATAACCATGTTTTTGGAAATGACAGGTTTTCCGCGAAATTAAAGTGAGTGGATTTGACGCCAGTAGTTATCAGACCGTGCAAGTGTTTTATCCAAGCAAAGATGGAACCAAGATTCCGATGTTCATTGTTCATAAAAAGGTAAACCTGTAATTTACTTACACACGTGAAAATGTAATGTTGCATAAAGATCTGGCCCCAGTTGTTTAAACGTGGGATAGCGCTATCCACCGGATAAATCACTATCCAATGAATAAGTATTGGGGAAACTAATTGCACTATCCACTAGATATAGAGGATATTACATGGCCGCTTGGAGAAACGAAATTTCTCTTCTCGTTTTGAAAAAATATTTCACTCGTTCGCGCAGTTTTATTTATTATATAAGCACCAATGAACTACCAAACCATTTCACTCTAATAGTTTTTTGGTGTGAGCGATTTATTATGTAGCCATAGCAACGGTGATATTTTCACATGTGAAGATAACATGTTATTTTCACATGTGAAGATACCAAATTTTCGCGCGAAAGTCCACCTGGTATTTCATTGGTGTTTATATAATAAAGAGATTTATTCGGTGGATAGCGCTATCCAGCCTTTGAACAACCGAGCTATGGTTTAACAAACCAGGATATTATGAAAAGGGGCAATGTGTAACCGGTAACAAGCACAGGGAAGGGTTAAATGAAAAATGGGAACGAAAACCTAGCTTAAAACCCTACTAGCACTATCAGTAACTTAATGATCTATTCACTGTTTTGTTTCCATTTTTCATATTTTTCCGTTTCCCGTTTTAGTGACGATGTCTTGGTTTGTTATGTAGGAGCTTGAGCAGCGACGATACGCACGACTATATATGGTTGGAGTCGCTCCACCCACCTAGTCGTTTTGCTTACTCGATAAACACCTGATTGCCTTTTCCAGCGAGCTTGATAGCTCATTTGGGGTGACTTCCCCAGAACTTAATGCTCATAAGCAATCGAAAAATGGATAATGGACTATTTTAATGAATGATGTATAACAGAGTGCTTTTGAGACAAGTACTTGTTCTTAATACTTTTAAATTATAGATTAAAGCAAGTCTCAACTACTGTAGTTATTTAACTGTGTTTGTTAATCAGGATATCGTGTTAGACGGCAGCCACCCTTTGTTCTTGTATGGTTACGGAGGATTCAACATTTCTATTACTCCAGCCTTCAGTGTTTCACGAATCGTATTTATGCAACATCTCGGAGGGATAATTGCTGTTCCTAACCTAAGGGGTGGAGGGTAAGTATAGCTAAGTTGTACTTAAGAATTGCTTTACCTAGGGCAAGGAAAAGTATGTTTGCATTTTCCCCACCCCAATGCCCCCCCTCGCCCCGGCAGTAAAATGACAAGATTTGCTGAAAATGGTGTCAAACCTCGTCCGCTTCTAAACTCGAAAGGGGATTAGCACAGCCGGTTAGTGCGCCGTCTTTTGTGCGGTAGATTCCGAGTTCCGGCGATTCCCAATCGTAACCTCACATGCTTGTTACCCATAGAACAGAGCACTGATGGAAAGAGGAACGGAAGAGGGGGGGGGGGTTGGCGTAAAATGAGCGCGCCGTCGGCATATGATAAGGAACTTCACCTTTTGACTTTTTGCGTCCGTAAAAGAAGAATTGGGTACCAAATTTTTCGCTAGAAAAGAGAGCGACTATGTCTGACAGAAACCTGCACTATGCCTCTCATTTGTCGCCCCCACCCCCCCCCCCCCCCCCTCGAAAGCCATTGCTCCCGTCCAAAATTAATGAATTTCCGTTTATCAATAATTTGTCGAGCATCAGGACAAAATGACCGTAGTTTTGGATATCGGCAAGGGTAAGTTTGGAAGAGATTCAAAACGGCGTCTGAACTTGTAAATCATAATTTTTGACCACAATGTTTTGAAAATATATTAAAGAAGTTGCCTAGATGTTAATGGTCCCTTAGTTTCCTGTGCAGTAGTTGTTATGCATCATAATATTTACATTATGTCTGTTTCGTCTACATAAAAGACGTGTTCACGAAAATAGTTTTTGTTTTGTTATCTCCCTGCAGGGAATACGGAGAAACATGGCATCAAGCGGGATGCTTTGGGAACAAGCAGAATGTTTTTGATGACTTTCAGTACGCAGCGATTTACCTAGCACAGCAAAAGTACACTTCGACAAACAAGTACATTTGTACTACTGCTTTTCTTGATATCCTAGGAGTTTGGATGAGTTGTTAAAGTATCTTTACACTTCTCAGCCCGTTCTTCCTGCCTTCCAATATGGAGCTAAACTTATTTGTCTTGTTCCCAAGCTACATTATGGCACGAAAAGCAGAGAACGCAGGGCTTTCTGGGAAGGACAAAACCTCGTAGCCGAGTGTTGTGCATTCGTTCTACGACACCCCGTCCTCATATAGTTAAAGCAAAGATTAACGTCCAGGGGTGACGCAATATCTTTTTTGCGATTGTTGTTAATCGATCAGCTGACCGCAGGAGAACCTTTTTGCGGTCACGATTATAGATGCACGCAGTCATAAAACTATGATCTGGTAGGAGTGCGAAAAGAAAGAGTAGTAAGGACCTGTTTACAAGAAGGGAGGGTTTTCCCTAGCACTCGCACATTTCTTCTTTTTTACGCAACGTTTATAAGGCGGATAGGGTTACCCTGGAGTTAGGGTAACCCTACCTGAGTGCTAGGGTTACCGAAGAGCCATGGCTCTTGGGTTACCCTAGCAAGAGGGTTACCTTAGCTATCTTCTAAACGCCCTGCTAGGGATAACTCGCCTATACCCGGGACAACTTTGACTGTATAGCGTGATCAGAAATCTTGAAAATTTGAACGGAGTTATCCAACTTTTCGAGCTAAATTTTAAACATCTGAACAAACGTGTTTAACATGCAGATCTCTAAGATTTCGTTTAAATCTTGGGCGTTACAAAGAATGTGTATTTATTCTTATGGGGTGACGCACGACGAAACACGTCAGTCAAGTTTGTAGAGTTGACCTGTTTGAAAGGGGAACCCTGCTTGGGAAATTTTACTCGTAAACCAAAGATATCTTTAACCCTCTAGCTAGGCTAACCCGGCCTATCACCAGGGTTACCCTCCCTGCTTGTAAACAAGCCCTTAGATTAGGTACACACTTTTTCACGCGCACTTCTTGCACTTTTGGCTCTTCGGTCTTGCACTGAGCGTCTCGCGCTCTTCCTTCCCAGAAATCCTTTGCACCTTAATAGCAGCGAAAGAAAACGCCTGTCATGCGGTCTTAATGATGAAACCATTTCGGTAGCAATATCATTGCAAGTTAAATGAATTCACATCCTCTTGTGTGTTCAACGACAGGATAACCATCTGTGGTGGTTCTAATGGTGGACTTTTGGTCGGTGCTTGTATCAACCAGAGACCGGAGCTGTTTGGATGTGCTGTCTCGCAAGTACCGTAAGTCACAGTTCAACTTTATTCCTTTAGCATAGACCGTATTAAAGAATTGAAAATTTTTGTAATAGGCGAGCTCATTTGTCAGCTTTTGAACTCTTTTAAGTACAGGACAACTTAGAATCTATATTAAAATGACTTTCGTCGTAATTTATATGAGTTAAGAGCGCCTTAACGCCCTTCATTTTCAATGATGTTTTTATTTCTTGGGGGATCCCTGAGACTAGTTTGCGTATCTCGATTTTGTACTCGACTAGTCCAAAGTTTTTGCTTGTCAAGTTTGCACATTTTTAGGCAGTACTGTAAAATTCCGAAAATAAGCCCCGGGGGTTATATTTTTCAAAGGCCCTTTTTGAGGGGTATTTTTGAGGGGGGCTTATATTCGGAGGGGCTTATCTACAGAGGGAAATTTGCGTTTCAAAATTGATTGGGCTAGCCTTATAGTTGGAAATAAATTTACCATTTTTGCTTTGTTTTACTTTGTATTTGAGGGCAATTTTCCAAGTACGAGCCCCCGGGGGGCTTGTATTTGGAGGGGCGATTTAACGGAGGGTTTTTTTGCGTTACCGGTTTGGGGGGGCTTATATTTGGAGGGGCTTATGCATGAGGGGCTTATTTTCGGAATTTTACGGTAGTTTATTTGCACGATGACGTCATCAGTGTACAGTTCGATGTTTTCTTGTGGAAATAAGGGTTATTGTTTCATAAATCTCGGTTCATAATTCTCACTTCTTGTACTTGAGCTTATCCACTTTGCATTCTAGTTCTTTATAGCCTCCCACGCAGGCGTTTTTGGGGGAGCTCGTATTTCTTCCCTCCTCTCTTCCCTCCTCCAGGGAGGGAAGAAATACGAGCTCCCCTAAAAATGCCTGCGTGGGAGGCTAAGTTCTTTATGGAGATCTGATACCACCATCTTCGCTAAATTAAATAAGCCCCTCCCCCTCTCAAATAAGTCCCCCGTCTCTATTACTGAAGCCCCCTCAAACGCGTTTGAAATTAATAAGCCCCCCATGCAGGGGTTTACGGTATTACCACTTTGTTGATAATAAATGCCGTCCACGTGTTTATACGTGCGGCACTTTCTGTAACCATTTCCCGAATTCGTCAATACTAGGACGCATGTTTTAGCCAGTTCTTTGAACTCTACTAGTGTCCTCTACGGAACTGAAAACATGTTTATAATTCTTTGAATTCTATCATTACTTTTGCAGAGTCATGGACATGCTGAAGTTTCATAAGTTTACCATCGGCCATGCCTGGTAAGTAAGCATTGGAGAACATTGATATAAAGAAACGTTTATGATATTGCTTCCAATTTGAGTCATTAAAACGTGTCTTCTTTGTTTGCAAAGGACAACTGATTATGGTAGTCCCGACAAGAAGGAAGACTTTGAATGGCTGATCAAGTGAGTTGCTTTCTTTCCTTATAGAAATTAAACATTATTTTCCCTCTACTTTCGTGAAGTTCCTCCTCAACTTAAAAAGGTTTTTGATTTATTTCTGAGAGACGTTTTCTGTTGCTGCTAGACTGGTTCTCCTGTTCTCAGCCACTAATAGTGAGCGGAGAGAGATTCTTGGCAACGAACGAAAGAAAAACGTGAACTTTAATATTATAAAATGAAAGAACCCGTATTGTGAAGGTTTCATGTTAAAGCAAAGGGTCATTGGAAGGGTAGCTTTTCCCAAGGTGACTTGTGCTCTTTTAAAATTGTTCTCAAGTTTGCATTCGATCCACACAGTGATACCTGTAGGTACGAGGCATTGAGAAAATCAATCTGGACAGAAAAAAGTGTTTATTCCCTATTATAATCATTTGTCATTTATCGAACCATTGATTAGCTGGTTGAAGTATTAATAGTGTGATTAACTGATTGATTTTTAGATATTCCCCTTTACACAATATCAAGATTCCCGACAACGGAGCACAATATCCAGCGCTGCTGCTATTAACCGCTGACCATGATGATCGTGTTGTTCCACTCCATTCTCTGAAGTATATCGCAGAGTTGCATCATCGTATTGGCGGTTACGAAAAACAGGTACCGTAAATCCTCTATTAACCCCACCTCTCAAATAAGCCCCCTCTCTCTAATAAGCACGTGCTTTTCAGGGGAAGAATAAGCCCCCCCTCCCCCCCCCCCGGGGGGCTAATACATAACAGGATTTACGGTAACAATATTTTTTTCTTGCATTTTTTTCTCTAAAGAGGAAACTTTTCTTTTTAATAACAACTCGACCCTCGGATGTATTTTTCTTTGCAGACAAACCCATTGCTTATAAGAGTGGACACAAAAGCCGGTCACGGATTTGGAAAGCCTACCGCCAAAATTGTAAGTCTGATTAGTTTGCACGGGTTTCCAACAAGTTTTCGGGTGCCGGAATTTACTTTATTTGAAAGCCAGTATTCGGGATTTTAAAGAGGGTGGGGTCGGTATTGGGATCGAATGTATGCACGGGATGTGTGATGATGAAAAGAATCATCGGCATTACGGGATTGAGGGAACATTTGGATCGCGGCGACGAGATTGGAGAACCATATTGGGAACTTTCAATGTCAATTTTAGCACTGAAGCACACGTACCAACTCCGTGGTATGGCCATTACCTTACGCATGCGCACAACCATATCACCCCGGCAGTGGCAGCCATGTACAGTTGCTTCGCCCTTATTGGGGCTCATCAGCATAAGCCTTAGGGTCTGTGAACGGGCGAACCATTGTATCAAAGACCCATTACTGCCCAGGCGAGTGCAAAAAAGTATTCCTTTAAGCGACAGCTCCACTGTTGAAAAGTGGTACCTAATGGTTGGGAACCGTATGCAAAACAGTTCTCCCACAGCATGCGTATGGAGATGGGATCAGAAAAATTGAACTGTGTGCCTAAATACTTTCAATGTCCGCTGTGAAAGCCTAAGATAAGTTGTCTCTTTCAACATGAATTTTCCTCCTTTAACTTTTCAAGCGCCAAGATTCTGATTAACATACAAATTCTTTAGACTAGTCCCCAACCAATTTGTTTAAAGATCACTAAGCATTTTCCTTTTAGTGATCATTTCATGACCTTTCTACTTGATTATATATTGATATTGTTAGGAGTAAATTGATGTTGGTCATTCTTGGAACTTAAAGGATTAAGGCGTGCCTAACGAAAGACACAAAACCTGAACGATAAATGTTTCCCTCTACCAAAAACGAGTAAAAGAGTGCTTATAATTTGTTTGATTTAGAACTGTGTTTTACTAACAAGTGTTTTAGTTTTGTTATTTCTGAGAACTGAAACTTACCAGTACTAATAGGCCACTTCCGAGTTCGCCCGGGCCTCTGTATCAAAACGAGGTTAAGTGCTTAACCTTTGATATGGAAATGATTTTTCATTCTCATGGAACAGTAAAACTCAGTTTCACAAGAAATGTTGTGCACTTGGCCTCATTTTGAAAATGAGGGTTTTCGGAACTCGGAAGTGGCCTATTGTTTATCCCTTTTCCTTGGTGGATGAGCTTCAGCAGAAGTTCTTTTTTGTTTTCCAAACTCCAATCACATTTCTTATGTAGTAGCTTTTTTTTAACACAAAATAATGTAAGCAATGCATGTGGAAATGTCATTGTCGTTAACAAGCACCATTAACCAATTTTGTTCATACTTCCGCTCGCGACCTTTTCAGGGACGCGATTCCCAAGTTTCAAAAATCTCATTTTTATAACGAGGCTAAGTGCAAATCATTTGTAGTGAAAATGAGTTTTATTTAAGTAAGAATAAAAAATCATATTCATATCGATGGCTTCGCACTTAGTTTGCCTCGAAACAGAGGCTCTAGGAAACTCTGAAATGGCCTTATTATGATCCTTCTTAACTGCTTTAGAGTCTTTACCGTGTTTTTTTTTCCTCTCTCTCTCTCTTCAGATCGAAGAGTATTCAGATATTTACGCCTTTATCGCTCGGAATCTTCACCTCCAATGGCAAGACTGAGCTGTTCAAGTTCTTAGAGATAAGTGTCTGCCCGTTGTCCGCTCTCTAGATTTGATCACGCAACCATTTGTTCTGTAGAAACTGAACTAAATTGTGATTTTCTTGCTTTTAATCGAAAATTAAAGGCTTGTATGTTGTACGAACAAGAGTTCGGGTAGACTGTACTTTTTGTAGAACTCTGTTGCAGTCTATGGTCCTTTTTTAAAAGCTGTAGTGCCGTCGTATTCTTGTTAGTACTAGAGCTATTGTTTGGGTCCTTATGCTTCGTGAAACCAATGACAGCATTTCCCCTCTTCCTCCCACACTTTCTATGTACTAACAGGATAAGTAGGAGAATTCTGTCTTGGAAGGAGAGAATCCTGGGAACGAGATTAGAACTTACGGAGTTTAGGGGAATGCCATTTGTACGGTGGCCGATAGGAACAAAACAGAATAGCAAAATCCTAAACAAAATCGCAAACCCCAAAACAGAATCACAAAACCCCAAAACAGAATCACAAAATCCAAAACAGAATCGCAAAACTTAAAACAGAATCACAAAACCCCAAAACAGAATCACAAAATCCAAAACAAAATCGCAAAACTTAAAACAGAATCACAAAACCCCAAAACAGAATCACAAAATCCAAAACAAAATCACAAACCTCAAAACAGAATCACAAAACCCCAAAAAAGAATCACAAAATCCAAAACAGAATCGCAAAGCTTAAAACAGAATCACAAAATCCAAAACAGAATCGCAAAACTTAAAACAGAATCACAAACCCCAAAACAGAATCACAAACCCCAAAACAGAATCGCAAAACTTAAAACAGAATCACAAACCCCAAAACAGAATCGCAAAACTTAAAACAGAATCACAAACCCCCAAAACAGAATCACAAAATCCAAAACAGAATCGCAAAACTTAAAACAGAATCACAAAACCCCAAAACAGAATCACAAAATCCAAAACAAAATCGCAAAACTTAAAACAGAATCACAAAACCCCAAAACAGAATCGCAAAATCCAAAACAGAATCACAAAACTTAAAACAGAATCACAAAACCCCAAAACAGAATCACAAAACCCCAAAACAGAATCGCAAAATCCAAAACAGAAGCACAAAACTTAAAACAGAATCACAAAACCCCAAAACAGAATCGCAAAACTTAAAACAGAATCACAAAACCCAAAAACAGAATCACAAAATCCAAAACAAAATCACAAAACCCCAAAACAGAATCGCAAAATCCAAAACAGAATCACAAACCTTAAAACAGAATCACAAAACCCCAAAACAGAATCGCAAAACTTAAAACAGAACCGCATTCTTGTTAGTACTAGAGCTATTGTTTGGGTCCTTATCCTTCGTGTAACCAATGACAGCATTTCCCCTCTTCCTCCCACACTCTCTATGAACTAACAGGATAAGTAGGAGAATTCTGTCTTGGAAGGAGAGAATCCTGGGAACGAGATTACAACTTACAGAGTTTAGGGGAATGCCATTTGTACGGTGGCCGATAGGAACAAAACAGAATCACAAAATTCTAAACAAAATCGCAAACCCCAAAACAGAATCACAAAATCCAAAACAAAATCGCAAAACTCAAAACAGAATCACAAAACCCCAAAACAGAATCACAAAACCCTAAAACAGAATCACAAAAGCCGAAACAAAATCGCAAAATTCAAAACAGAATCACAAAACCCCAAAACAGAATCACAAAACTCTAAAACAGAATCACAAAATCCAAAACAAAATCACAAAACCCCAAAACAGAATCACAAAACCCCAAAACAGAATCACAAAACCCTAAAACAGAATCACAAAACCCTCAAACAGAATCACAAAACCCTAAAACAGAATCACAAAATCCAAAACAAAATCACACAACCCCAAAACAGAATCACAAAACCCTAAAACAGAATCACAAACTCCAAAACAAAATCGCAAAACTTAAAACAGAATCACAACACCCCAAAACAGAATCACAAAACCCTAAAACAGAATCACAAAACCCCAAAACAGAATCACAAAACCCTAAAACAGAATCGAAAACAAAATTCAAAACAGAATCACAAAGCTCAAAACAAAATCACAAGGTAAAAAAGGCACACAGAGGACAGAACGCAGACGCACCCTCCTCCGCCACCATTCCTGCTAATTAAACCGGAGACATGGAGAGGGACTGATCGAGAGAAAAAACAAATTTTGGTGATGAGAAGGAGCCTACTGACATTTTTCGCTCTACTTAGCTTCAACTTCCACATCTTTTACTACTTTTGTAGCGCTGTAGCCTTTATTGAACCCACACTAATTTAGAACCAGGAGCCAATTTTAGGATCCTAGTCAGAAGACACATACTAAAAAGAGACAACAATTTTGACTAGAGGAAATGGGCTGCATTGTTTAGTTACAGAAAATTTCCATACCCTCCTCACGGAGGGCAACAAATATTCCCAAGAGAGTGGGTCTAAAAAAAAGGCAGTTTCCTAGGGGGTAGGGGTGACTTTGCAAATAAGATTGGCGAGTTATTATTTGTTCTTCGTCAGTGGCACACCGTTAATTATTAGCTAAGAAAAGAATCTACAATACAAACTTGAGTTTATTAGACCACGTATTAACATGAATAAGAAATTTTTAGTTTAAAATGGGGGTAACAGGCCTGTGCGACTCCCTCGCTCGTGTTTTAGCTATAATCTAGCCTGTTCCAGGCTCTCAGATAGCGGGGAAGACGCGAAAGTAAAAGGCACGCGAAAAGTTGTACTTTCGTCTTTGCGCTTTCTCAATTCAGCGGGCCCAACTATCTCGGAACCTGGAACAGGTTAGCTATAATCATAGTTTTGCTCTTACGAGTATATCCTGTAAAGACCGCTCTTTTTTGTATGATATTAATGGCGGCTCCTCAAATATTTCTTTAAGCAATGGTTGGTTTGTAATCAAATCCCATTTGCTCGTAATAATATGTTTCAAGTTAGGCACTGATGGTTGAAATTGCGTTACAAAAGGCAAGATACGTTTGTTTTCTTTACGTTTCTGCTGGAGGACTTGTTTCGTGTCCTCGAAACTTACTTCTGAAAGTGTTCTCTGTATTAACTTTTCTGGATAACCCCTATCTAGGAGCTTTTCTTTGACGTTTTTTATTTTCTCTACAAAAAAGTTCTTTCGAAGAGTTTGTTCTCAAAAGTCTTAAAGCCTCTCCTTTTACAAAACCTCTTTTTACACCAGGTGGGTGACATGAGGTGTAATGCGCATATTGGAAGGTTTCAGTAGGTTTGAAGTGCGTGCGCCAATCAAGTACTGAATCTTTTTCAAATCTTTCGCCTTTGTATACGGTAGTATCCAAGAACGTCGTTTCTGTTCCTGAACTAAGCTATTTCCTCTCTACTGACCTTCCATATTGAAAAAACGTCAGCTATGAACCTTTTCCAAACGAGCGGTTTTGTGTCGCTTCTGCTAAGGATATCTGTTTCTACTTTTGCCTTGAAGATGTTGGCAAAAGCTACAGACATTTTGGAGCCCATAGCCGTGCCATGGGTCTGTAGATAGTTTTTACTCGGCATTAAATTGGAATAAGTTTTCCTGTAGGATTAGCCTTAGCGCTTGTTCAAGTCAGAGATGTAGGGATAGGAGTTTTATTCTGGTAGAAGGGCGTGTAAGATCTGCATATTGTTTCAGTCGCCTCCTCTTGTGGTATGTTTTTGTATAGGCTCGTTATGTCCATTGAAATAAGTATCGCCCTTTTACCTTATTTTTGATTTCTCAATGAAGTTAATGAAGGCGGTCGTGTCTTTAACGTATGAATTTTGCTGTCGTGCAATAGGCTGATTAGAAGTAGTCTGTCAACAAATCATATGCTGATAGTTTCTCTGTAGGACCTTGGGTACCCGGAATATAGGGCGGCCAGTTGGAGTCACTTGGTTTATGAATCTTGGGCTTGGTTTATCACAAAGCCATTTTCTAGTCATGTCATCTATGTGGTTTTTGCGGTGGAGTTCATTCAGGGGCACCCAACGTCTATTTTCGGAAACCATTTTTAACGGATTTTAACTGTAAAAAGGTCCCCTAGAGCTTTCGGGAGCCTTTTCTCTGGCCGAAATTTTCGAAAAGGTAAGTTTCGATCCCTATAATTTTCGGATCACTAGACTTTCAGCTAGGAAATCCGAACAGATGAAGAATTTTCACGGGATAAAAACATGCCTATATCTACCGTTTAAATACTAAAATACGTTTGACATTGCTACGTTTAAGTGGTTTTGAACTTTATTCTCGTCGGGTGCCCCTGTTCATTAACGAGTTGTCTAACTTTGTGGTCTGTCTGAACTACCATTAGAGCATTAACGAAAACAAATTGATATAATAGAAGTACGAAAACAGTTGGGGAAAGAGGAAAGTGACTTACCAAAGAAGACATGTTCTACACTGAGCATGAGGTTTAACCTTTGTGATTACACGTGTCTGTCGCAGTAACCTTTAGTTTGTGTTACTGTTTTTTCTGTTATCTATTTTGTTTGTCCGTTTTGGGTTTTGGGTTTCCGTTTTGAGTTTTGTCACGTTTCTGTTTTGAGTTTTGTGTTTCTGTTTTGGGTTTTGCGATTCTGTTTTGAGTTTTTTTTATTTTGTTTTGGGTTTTGCGATTATGTTTTGAGTTTTTTTATTTTGCTTTGGGTTTTGTGATTCTGTTTTGAGTTTTGTGATTCTGTTTCGAATTTTGCGATTCTGTTTTCGGTTTTGTGATTCTGTTTTAGGGTTTTGTGATTCTGTTTTGAATTTTGCGATTCTGTTTTGGGTTTTTATGACTCTGGTTTGGGTTTTGTGATTCTGTTTGTTCCTATCGGCCACCGTAGTTTTGAGTTTGGTGATTCTGTTTTGTTCGTATCGGCCACCGTACATTTGGAATCTTTCAAAACAAATTGCACGCAACACAAGACATGAGAGAAAATACAGGTGTTTAAACATTTAAGGCAACACTTCACAAACGATAAATCTACTAGAGTTAGAAGCTGTACAAATCTCTTAATAGAAAAACAAGCTGCATGTAAGTAGTAAACGAAGTTTAAAGTTACGATCGAGTTGTATCAGTCTGTATATAAAAGCCATTGAACGTACGTGCACGTGAAATGTTAGAACATTATGTAACATCCTGGTTGTCACGCTATTCTAACGCGAACGGTGTCCTGTTTTGTTTAGTGTACTTATTCCGTTTTGTTCGATCGTGCAGCAATTTCATGGAACTCATCCAGTCAGCCACGGTTACTAAACTAAACTGAAGAAACGAGCAAGTAACAGCTCATTCAGTCTTTACTCATGCTGGGAGAAGTAAAGAAAGTCTGTTAAAAATGTAATGAAAATTTCCTACTTAATATAACATGTTACTTATTTCCTCGTTTTATTCCAAATATACATATCACTATTCCCTTGCGCGCGACCTATCACAAAGGACGCATTTAAAACAGGCACAATCTTGGTAGAGGCTATATTATTGTTTGCCGCCCTTCTCGACCTTCTTTATTCAACTCTCATCACGTTCTTTTCTTTTGTCATGTCGTTTGCCTGTCTTGGCTGCTGGGGCATATGTTTCTTTTCTTAATCAGTTTTGCTCCCCTATTTTTCACTCCTTACGTGCTTGCTGTTTTTGGCCCTTAGCCATGATTTATCTAAGCGACACGTACAATCAGCATACCTTTTTGTCTTCCTTTTTACCTGGGGACTTTAGACCCGGATAAAGTAGTAAACATAATTGCGGAAACATTGTTTTTGAAAGTGGTCAAACTACGAAACGATGTTGCGGACGCAAAATTTGCCTCCTTGAAGCGGGAATTTTTTTTCCTGCTTAAAACTGGGAAATTTTGTCCACCACATTTTCCAGATGTGTTTCTTGAGCAGTGCAACAGGGAATCTCTTGCGTTCGTGGTTATGTTGCCACAGCATATTTCTATTTTTAAAAGGCCCTATCGATACCGGATATAATCCAAAGACCACACGTGCTTCCGTATCACTTGGCTTCGTGTCGATAGGGTATAAGAAGGGGCACTCGATACAATAGTCAGATCAATCTCTTGAACGTTAACACCTAGTAGACACTTCTACCAACCTCATGGCTTACACTCCAGTACCTGAAACCTCGCATTTGCTGGAATTGAGTTCATCCTCAAACGATGAAGTGTCCCACATCAACAGAATCAATCTCTCATTTCCAGAGGTTTGTCTTGAATACTGCATTGTTGTAATCACTTTTGGTTGCTTCTTGGTTATATCTTCGTCCGTGAAATTTCTAAGCCGTGGCGCTGACTGTTCGTGGATGTGATGAGTCTACAGGCGAACTGAGTCTTAAATTCAAGACTTTTGCAAAGACGGCTTCAGTTTTGACTTTGGAAGACAGTCTCTCTTCATTTGCATATTTGAACACTACAAGAATTACAAAGGACGTCTGGTTTAGTATCCAAGTCCATCCATACGTGCTACGACGACAAAGAGTGAAAAACATTGCTATCACCTGCAACCTGATCCGCAAGACCCTCGACGAGAGCTTCTTTGAAGTTTTATTTCGATTACATTGCCGTGTATAGAGAGGAACTCTGGCTATTTACCCAAACATTTAAGTTAACTTTCAAAATTGCAAGTATTTATGTTAAGTGTTACAGGGCTCGAAGAGCAGAAAGACGCTTGAAAAATTAGAAAATATCGTGTATATAAAGACGAGTCACGTTACTGAGAGCATTTTCTTAAATTAGAGTGCACTTATTTATTATGTTCTTGTTTTGATAATGGTCCGCAACGGAAGTTAAATCTACAGATATTTAATCTGATTTGCACAGCTCAACCCGGATATACGAACAGCTCCGCCTTATACTTTTGCGGTCACTAAAACGTGTTACAGTTTTATGGGAAATTCCAATTTTGTAGATTATAATAAATCAGAAGTATCCAAATAAAAGGAAATAAGTTACAGTTTGTCAGAGTGATGTAGCATTCTTGTAATACGTTCCACCCTAGCCTGCGTAGTAAGCGTTTCCGTGCTCGAACTTTCGCGCAATACCTCGATTGGCAGGCTAGTTCCACCCGGAAGCTCTAATACGAAATGTTGTGCTCTACTTTCCCAACGTATGTTCGACGGCGAATATGGAAATAAGCATCCCTTTAAAAGAAAAAGAATTCGCTACTTCCGCATCGTCTCAAATACACACCGTTAGGCCCCCGAATACGCACAAGCATAGTTTCCAATGTAACCAAGAGCGAGTAAGTATATTTTGGGCTGCAAACGTTGGGGTTTAAATTGTTGAAGGGAAGGTGGAATGAAGGTGAAAGCGCCGAATGGACTCCTTTACATATTTATATTTATCTCTTGTTCTAATGTTCCGTGCCCCAAGTGCTTCTGTCAAAGGTTAACTCTGCCAACTTTCTTTCTGGGGTTTAACTCCTTGATCTTAGATAATTCC